>NC_091463.1:101788232-102088232 GCF_027789765.1 Dendropsophus ebraccatus | reverse complement strand
TTTGAGGTTCCAAGAGCAATAAATGTACAATCCTACAGAATCAGCTGCACAGAGAGGTCCTGGCGGCATGTGGCAAACACTGGGATGTTGGCGCTGATCTGGGACGGGACTTGGCACACGGATAGGCACGTATAAGCCGCTAACATTACAGCGCTGAGCTGCCAGGAGTTGCGGTTCACACAATAAGCCACTTTTAATGGATTACAAAACGACAAAAACATTCCACATGGTGCAGAGGAAGAGTCCTGGCTCTGGGCTAAAGGAGGCCGGAAATGTGAAATCCTCGGCCTGTGGGTTTATAGCTTTGGTATTTTGTGGTATATTCGGGGAGAGCATGTCTGTCTATTACAGGAACCTCTATCAGTTACAGGAGAGGGGAGACGCAGCTGCAGGGAACTGCGGGTCCACAAGTCTTTATTGCACCTGAGTAAGGTAACTCCCTCGGGTTCACACAAGTGGGATGAGGTATCCACTGCAGTTAGTGTCACTACTGTGTTTGATTGTAACTTATTTCTATGCACAGCTGAAGTCTTCCAAGGGTTAACTATTGTGTGTCACATGTTGTTTTTTGCCCACCCACAGGTGCAGGTGCTTTCCCTCCTTTCTTCACCCTATCTTCTGCTCTCTCTCTCTCTTTCTACACGCACAGCCCCACCAATCCCAGGCAGGGTTAGACAGACCCCTGTAGTTAGGACTTAGTTCCTGGTGGGAAGACTCCATTTGACTTCAGTGTGAGAGGGAGCATGACAGACAGGTCTCTGCAGGAGCCAAGCCAGGGCCTGGCTTTTGCCACGTCCTCTAACAGGTACCCACTCACCGCTCACCTCATTGTCTTGTGAATCTGTCAGCAGAATACGGCTCACAATAAGCTGATCACAAAGTCTCCCCCTGGTGGCACCTCAGGGAACAACATGGCAGTAAGTGCCATATTTTATATTCTACAGCGCCTCCACAGGGGGATTAAAGCATCACACAGTGACGTTGTGTGGTTGTGGCCAAAGGCTAGGTTCTCACAATGTCTTTTTTTATTGTTTTACGTCCACTTTTTTAGATGGTCATCATTTTGGCACCGAAATGTGGGCAGTTTATGCAAATGACAGTCTAAAAAGAACGTCCCAGAGACGACCAAGAGAGCGTGCTTTGGGAACATAGCCTAAGAGCAGAATGACCCTTTACATGAGTTTTCTACAACCCAAAGAAAATAACAATTTACAAATCAAAGGTTGAAAGTTTGAAGTTTGTCAATGCTGGATGAGAAATGGAAATTCTAAACCTGAATGTTTCCTCCGAGGAAATGAGGAGAAAGCAAATAAGGGACAGAGATGCTGAAGAAGAAGAAGAAGAACTGAGGTGATGGACGTCCTCGGAAATAATAATAATAAATAATTATAAATAATAATAAAAATAATAATAATAAAATATAATAATAATAATAATAAAATATATAATATTATTAATAAGTGACAGAGATGCTGTGGAAGAAGGAGAACTGAGGTTATGGATGTCATCAGACCCAGCGCTGATCTCTTCCTCTATAAATAATTATATATATATATATATATATATATATATATATATATATATATATATATATCTATATCATAAAAATCAAAGTCTGTCTGTCTGTCTGTCCTCTATAGACTTCCAAACGCCTGAACCGTTTGACCCCAAATTTGGCCCACAGATACATTGGGTGCCCGGGAAGGTTATAGCGAAGGTCCCGTCCCCGCCAGATGTACAGGAGGGGAGGGGGAGGGGAAAGAGAGGCGCCCCATAGAGATGAATGGGAAAATCTCCTCACTGCAAACACAGGTGATATAATTAGCTGCAGCAGACACGGCAGTTGGAGCCTTAGCAACCAATAGGATTACTGCTTTCATTTTCACAGGGAGCAATGGTTGCTAGGGAAGCTGCCTCACAACATCCACAGTAATAACTGGTAGACCCCCTACTCCATCTATACAGTACATGTATACAGGACCCCCTACTCCATCTATACAGTACATGTATATACAGGGCCCCCTACTCCATCTATACAGTACATATATATACAGGACCCCCTACTCCATCTATACAGTACAGGTATACAGGACCCCCTACTCCATCTATACAGTACATGTATATACAGGACCCCCTACTCCATCTATACAGTACATGTATATACAGGGCCCCCTACTCCATCTATACAGTACATGTATATACAGGACCCCCTACTCCATCTATACACTACATGTATATACAGGACCCCTACTCCATCTATACAGTACATGTATATACAGGGCCCCCTACTCCATCTATACAGTACATGTATATACAGGACCCCTACTCCATCTATACAGTACAGGTATACAGGACCCCCTACTCCATCTATACAGTACATGTATATACAGGACCCCCTACTCCATCTATACAGTACATGTATATACAGGACCCCCTACTCCATCTATACAGTACAGGTGTACAGGGCCCCCTACTCCATCTATACAGTACATGTATACAGGACCCCCTACTCCATCTATACAGTACATGTATACAGGACCCCCTACTCCATCTATACAGTACATGTATACAGGACCCCCTACTCCATCTATACAGTACATGTATATACAGGACCCCCTACTCCATCTATACAGTACATGTATATACAGGACCCCCTACTCCATCTATACAGTACATGTATATACAGGACCCCCTACTCCATCTATACAGTACATGTATATACAGGACCCCCTACTCCATCTATACAGTACATGTATATACAGGACCCCCTACTCCATCTATACAGTACATGTATATACAGGACCCCCTACACCATCTATACAGTACATGTATATACAGGACCCCCTACTCCATCTATACAGTACATGTATATACAGGACCCCCTACTCCATCTATACAGTACATGTATATACAGGACCCCCTACTCCATCTATACAGTACATGTATATAGGACCCCCTACTCCATCTATACAGTACATGTATACAGGACCCCCTACTCCATCTATACAGTACATGTATATACAGGGCCCCCTACTCCATCTATACAGGACATGTATATACAGGGCCCCCTCCTCCATCTATACAGTACATGTATATACAGGACCCCCTACTCCATCTATACAGGACATGTATATACAGGGCCCCCTCCTCCATCTATACAGTACATGTATATACAGGACCCCCTACTCCATCTATACAGTACATGTATACAGGACCCCCTACTCCATCTATACAGTACATGTATATACAGGACCCCCTACTCCATCCATACAGTACATGTATATACAGGACCCCCTACTCCATCTATACAGTATATGTATATACAGGGCCCCCTACTCCATCCATACAGTACATGTATATACAGGACCCCCTACTCCATCTATACAGTACATGTATACAGGACCCCCTACTCCATCTATACAGTACATGTATATACAGGACCCCCTACTCCATCTATACAGTACATGTATACAGGGCCCCCTACTCCATCTATGCAGTACATGTATATACAGGGCCCCCTACTCCATCTATACAGTACATGTATACAGGACCCCCTACTCCATCTATACAGTACATGTATATACAGGACCCCCTACTCCATCTATACAGTACATGTATATACAGGGCCCCCTACTCCATCTATACAGTACATGTATATACAGGGCCCCCTACTCCATACATACAGTACATGTATACAGGACCCCCTACTCCATCTATACAGTACATGTATATACAGGGCCCCCTACTCCATCTATACAGTACATGTATATACAGGGCCCCCTACTCCATCTATACAGTACATGTATACAGGACCCCCTACTCCATCTATACAGTACATGCATATACAGGACCCCCTACTCCATCTATACAGTACATGTATATACAGGGCCCCCTACTCCATACATACAGTACATGTATACAGGACCCCCTACTCCATCTATACAGTACATGTATATACAGGTCCCCCGACTCCATCTATACAGTACATGTATACAGGACCCGCTACTCCATCCATACAGTACATGTATATACAGGGCCCCCTACTCCATCTATACAGTACATGTATACAGGACCCGCTACTCCAACTATACAGTACATGTATATACAGGTCCCCCGACTCCATCTATACAGTACATGTATATACAGGACCCCCTACTCCATCTATACAGTACATGTATATACAGGACCCCCTACTCCATCTATACAGTACATGTATATACAGGGCCCCCTACTCCATCCATACAGTACATGTATATACAGGACCCCCTACTCCATCTATACAGTACATGTATATACAGGACCCCTACTCCATCTATACAGTACATGTATATACAGGACCCCCTACTCCATCTATACAGTACATGTATATACAGGACCCCCTACTCCATCTATACAGTACATGTATATACAGGACCCCCTACTCCATCTATACAGTACATGTATATACAGGACCCCCTACTCCATCTATACAGTACATGTATACAGGACCCCCTACTCCATCTATACAGTACATGTATATACAGGACCCCCTACTCCATCTATACAGTACATGTATATACAGGACCCCCTACTCCATCTATACAGTACATGTATATACAGGACCCCCTACTCCATCTATACAGTACATGTATACAGGACCCCCTACTCCATCTATACAGTACATGTATATACAGGATCCCCTACTCAATCTATACAGTACATGTATACAGGACCCCCTACTCCATCTATACAGTTCATGTATATACAGGACCCCCTACTCCATCTATACAGTACATGTATATACAGGACCCCCTACTCCATCTATACAGTACATGTATATACAGGACCCCCTACTCCATCTATACAGTACATGTATACAGGACCCCCTACTCCATCTATACAGTACATGTATATACAGGACCCCCTACTCCATCTATACAGTACATGTATACAGGACCCCCTACTCCATCTATACAGTACATGTATATACAGGACCCCCTACTCCATCTATACAGTACATGTATATACAGGACCCCCTACTCCATCTATACAGGACATGTATATACAGGACCCCCAACTCCATCTATACAGTACATGTATATACAGGACCCCCTACTCCATCTATACAGTACATGTATATACAGGACCCCCTACTCCATCTATACAGTACATGTATATACAGGGCCCCCTACTCCATCTATACAGGACATGTATATACAGGACCCCCTACTCCATCTATACAGTACATGTATATACAGGACCCCCTACTCCATCTATACAGTACATGTATATACAGGACCCCCTACTCCATCTATACAGTACATATATATACAGGACCCCCTACTCCATCTACACAGTACAGGTATACAGGGCCCCCTACTCCATCTATACAGTACATGTATATACAGGACCCCCTACTCCATCTATACAGGACATGTATATACAGGGCCCCCTACTCCATCTATTCAGTACATGTATATACAGGACCCCCTACTCCATGTATACAGTACATGTATACAGGGCCCCCTACTCCATCTATACAGTACATGTATATACAGGACCCCCTACTCCATCTATACAGTACATGTATATACAGGACCCCCTACTCCATCTATACAGTACATGTATACAGGACCCCCTACTCCATCTATACAGTACATGTATATACAGGACCCCCTACTCCATCTATACAGTACATGTATATACAGGACCCCCTACTCCATCTATACAGTACATGTATATACAGGACCCCCTACTCCATCTATACAGTACATGTATATACAGGACCCCCTACTCCATCTATACAGTACATGTATACAGGACCCCCTACTCCATCTATACAGTACATGTATACAGGGCTCCCTACTCCATCTATACAGTACATGTATATACAGGACCCCCTACTCCATCTATACAGTACATGTATATACAGGACCCCCTACTCCATCTATACAGTACATGTATATACAGGACCCCCTACTCCATCTATACAGTACATGTATATACAGGACCCCCTACACCATCTATACAGTACATTTATATACAGGACCCCCTACTCCATCTATACAGTACATGTATGTACAGGACCCCCTACTCCATCTATACAGTACATGTATATACAGGGCCCCCTACTCCATCTATACAGTACATGTATATACAGGACCCCCTACTCCATCCATACAGTACATGTATATACAGGGCCCCCTACTCCATCCATACAGTAGATGTATATACAGGGCACAACAGGTATACCAAACTGTGACTGGATAACACTGCTACACCAGACCTGACCAATACCGCCATACTGTGCTGGATAACACTGTCATACCAGACCTGACCAATACCGCCATACTGTGACTGGATAATACTGCCAGACCTGACCAATACCACCATACTGTGACTGGGTAACACCGCCACACCAGACCTGACCAATACCGCCATACTGTGACTGGATACACTGCCACACCAGACCTGACCAATACCGCCATACTGTGACTGGATAACACTGCCACATCAGACCTGACCAATACCGCTATACTGTGCTGGATAACACTGTCATACCAGACCTGACCAATACCGCCATACTGTGACTGGATAACACTGCCATACCAGACCTGACCAATACCGCCATACTGTGCTGGATAACACTGTCATACCAGACCTCACCAATACCGCCATACTGTGACTGGATAACACTGCCATACCAGACCTGACCAATACCGGCAAACTGTGACTGGGTAACACCGCCACACCAGTCCTGACCAATACCACCATACTGTGACTGGATAACACCATCATATCAGACCTGACCAATAATGCCATACTGTGACTGGATAACACCGCTATACCAGACCTGACCAATACCACCATACTGTGACTGGATAACACCCCCATACCAGACATGACCAATACCGACACACTGTGACTGAATAACACTGCCATACGGGTAAATACAACCCTGCAGGTATACAGGACACTACAGGTATACAGGACCCCAAAACTATACACTACAAGTGCACGGGACCTCCACAAAACTATATACTACAGGTATACAGGACCCCAAAACTATATACTACAGGTATACAGGACCTCCACCAACTATATACTTCAGGTATACAGGACCTCCGCCAACTATATACTACAGGTATACAGGACCCCAAACTATACACTACAGGTATACAGGACCCCAAAACTATACACTACAGGTATACAGGAACTCCACCAACTATATACTACAGGTATATAGGACCCCAAACTATACACTACAGGTATACAGGACCTCAAAACCATACACTACAAGTATACAGGATCTACACCAACTCTATAATACAGGTATACAGCACCTTCACCAACTCTATACTACAAGTATACAGGACCCCAAATATACTACAGGTATACAGGAACTCCACCAGCTATATACTACAGGTATATAGGACCCCAAACTATACACTACAGGTATACAGGACCTTCACCAACTCTATACTATAGTTATTCAGGACCCTCAAACTATTTACTACAGGTATACAGGACCCCCGAACTATATACTACAGGTATACAAGACCTCCACCAATTATACACTACAGGTATCCAGGACCCTCAAACTATAAACTACAGGTATACAAGACCTCCACCAACTATACATTACAGGTATACAGCACCAACTATATACTACAGGTATATAGGACCCCCAAACTATACAGTACAGGTATACAGGACCTTCACCAACTGTACACTGCAGGTATACAGGACCTCCCTCAACTATACACTATAGGTATACAGCCCCCCCCCAACTATGCACTACAGATATGCGAGACCCCTAAAAACTATACATTGTGGGTATACAGAACCCCTCCAACTATGCACTACAGGTATACACTAATTCCACTGATTAACTCAGATGAAACAATACTTTTAGCTTGGCCTCCTGGGCACCTTAGAACAAATCTAATTAACACACTGACACTTTATACCCGGGCAGCGCCGGGTACATTTTCTAATATATATATATATATATATATATATATATATATATATATATATACACACACACACAATACGGTATAATATATATTAATATAATAATAATATAATGTAGTTAATAATAAAATATAAATAATGTTATAAATAATAATTAGTGACAGAGATTCTGCAGAAGAAGAACTATAGTGATGGATGTCATCGGACCCAGCGTTGATCGCTTCCTCTATATACCGTATATATAATATATACCACATCAATAACTGTAGAATATCACATGCTCAGTTACAAGTGCCTGTGCCTCGTCTTCTGGATCCCGCATCGCACGTCTGCAGAAGTATCAGTAACGCTCTTCACATCTGTGCAATATTATTGTGAAATCAATAGGACACCCGGGACTGAAGAAGCTTCCAAACCTTTCTCCCATATCGAATCAGCTCATTGCCGGCCTAACAAATACCATTGCGTCTCTGGTTCAATGGCTGCCCCCCCCCTCCCAAATCTGTAACTGTTCCATCTGACGGGGATAGAACTCACATCACTCAATGTCAATCAGCTGCCGTAAAGCCCAACAATATTGTTCATTAGAAAATAATTGGTTTGGTGAGCATTCTCTGATATACTTTATTAGTTGGGGGTAGCTGTGTTGTCTTCCACCTGCTGTTTTCACGACTTACGTGACCTCACTTTTCAGGACCGCCAAGCGTGTTTTTGGCGCTTTTATTGGCAACAACAGGTGCAGCGATATTGTTTTTAGATTTGCGATATCTCTGAACGTCGCTCGGCACATGTCTGAGGAATTCAGGAAAATGAAATATTTCCCCCTATGTCCCAGATTTCTTCGCGTTTGTGGCATCCTGTTTGTTTATGACATTTTTCTCCAGTCTGTATATATAGATCTCTTCCCCAGGTGGCGGAAGTCTCTCGGCGGACGCACAAAAGAAGGATGTCGCTTCCTCTTCTTCAATCTACGTTGGAGATGAGAAGAAAGAAAAAAAAGAAAATCCTTGGTAGCCTTCGAGGAAATTGGCTTCACAAGGAAATACCGAATTGAACTCGGAAAACAACAATTTGCAGAAGGTCTCGCGTCCCGAGCAGAAGTTTTTCCGATATGTTTGCCCTTGTTTTTGTTTGGTTGGTTGTTTTTCTCGGTGAGGAATGTGAAGATGAGGTGATATGGCGGCCAAGTTCACGAATATCTGATAGAGCTGGAGCCAAAAGCCCAAGCCACGCTCTGTTTTATAGATGGTTATAAAGTTTATGGGAGCTGAGGTCACGCCTGCCTGAGTTCACTATTAGATTATAGCACAGGTGAGGACGAGCGCCGCGCCTTCCGTGTTTGCGATCTTAACAATATGTAAACATTTTTTATTAGATGTTTTGCTTGGAACATTGACAGAAAAAATATTTAGACTGGTTCTTTACATGTTTATAGAGAAGCAGCACTCCCAATGTAAACTCTGTAGGGATCATCACCCAATGCCGAGAGGCTCCCTCCATCCACAGAACTGACAACCAAGGTCCAGGCTGTCTGAACCTGAGCGTGCCGCATTGGATTACCGGTGGCCAAAGAGGTTGGATGCCGCCTTAGGCTGTCTGAAAAACATGGATACAGCCACAGGCATATCCATGCTTCCCAGGACTCCTCAGGGCAGCATCCAACGTCTTCATCCAATGCCGCACTCTCGTGTTCGGACAGACCTGACCTTGCTCGAAATTCTCTCCTCTCTTATCAGGAACTACTAATACTTCTTACTATACACGGTTTGTGATGTTTCAATAAACTGTGCAGATATAAGAAGTACAAGTAAATGTAAGAAATGCTGTAATATATCTTATCAGAGAAAATGCCTCTTTCTCCACTTTTCAGGCCCCCTTTATAAATTCATCATTCATTCTGAAAAAAATCTGTCATGGATCAGCTCCATGAGGAATCAGCTGACAGCTGCTCACAGAGGTCTGTGAAAAAGGGAAGAGAAGAAGGAGAGGGAGGTGGAGTGAGACCGAGGCAGAGAGACACATAAGCTAATAAAAGCTGCATTCACAGCCTACACTACTCAGTTCTGCTCTATAATGTCCTCCATGCTGCTGCTGCTGCTTCTATAGCTATATGTGCTATACAGATATGGGGGGGCAGAATCCTATGAGGAAATAGGAGACAGTATAGCAAATAGTGGGGGACAGGAGACAAATGTTTCTCAGTCGGGAAGCGTATTGGACTTTTCGGCTTATTACCCAATATCTGAATGGTATGAATTGTAGACAGGATTTAATGTATCAATATTAACCCTACAAATGTCTTTTTCTTCTTCTTTCCCATTTCTCCAGTTTGTATATTTTTTAATGTATTGTCCTTTATGTATGGGATTTCCACGTATGTAATGGTATTTGTTGACAATTTACACACAATTTACACTGCTGTGTCTGGTCTATATGTGAAGCCTGAATAAAAATAAGAGGTTTGGAGCTTACCCTAGTTTTCTGTCTTTTCCTCCACATATTCGTGTGAAAGCTTGTGTGGTGAGCGGAACCTCTCGCACATTCACTGTCACAAAAAGAGCCAAATTGGGCCTAATACCGACATACAGAGCTCATATAATAAGGACATACAGTGCTTATATAATACCGACATACAGTGCTCATATAATACCGACATACAGTGCTCATATAATAAGGTGATACAGTGCTCATATAATACCGACATACAGTGCTCATATAATACCGACATACAGTGCTTATATAATACCGACATACAGAGCTCATATAATAAGGACATACAGTGCTTATATAATACCGACATACAGTGCTCATATAATACCGACATACAGTGCTCATATAATAAGGTGATACAGTGCTCATATAATAAGGTGATACAGTGCTCATATAATACCGACATACAGTGCTCATATAATACCGACATACAGTGCTCATATAATAAGGTGATACAGTGTCATATAATAAGGTGATACAGTGCTCATATAATAAGGACATACAGTGTCATATAATAAGGACATACAGAGCTTATATAATAAGGTGATACAGTGTCATATAATAAGGTGATACAGTGTCATATAATAAGGACATACAGTGTCATATAATAAGGACATACAATGCTCATGTAATAAGGTGATACAGTGTCATATAATAAGGACATACAGTGTCATATAATAAGGACATACAGTGTCATATAATAAGGACATACAGTGCTCATATAATAAGGTGATACAGTGTCATATAATAAGGACATACAGTGCTCATATAATAAGGTGATACAGTGCTCATATAATACCGACATACAGTGCTCATATAATACCGACATACAGTGCTCATATAATAAGGTGATACAGTGCTCATATAATAAGGACATACAGTGCTCATATAATAAGGACATACAGTGCTCATATAATAAGGTGATACAGTGCTCATATAATACCGACATACAGTGTCATATAATAAGGACATACAGTGCTCATATAATAAGGACATACAGTGCTCATATAATAAGGTGATACAGTGCTCATATAATAAGGACATACAGTGCTCATATAATAAGGTGATACAGTGTCATATAATAAGGACATACAGTGTCATATAATAAGGACATACAGTGCTCATATAATAAGGACATACAGTGCTCATGTAATAAGGACATACAGTGTCATATAATAAGGACATACAGTGCTCATATAATAAGGACATACAATGCTCATGTAATAAGGTGATACAGTGTCATATAATAAGGACATACAGTGTCATATAATAAGGACATACAGTGTCATATAATAAGGACATACAGTGTCATATAATAAGGTGATACAGTGTCATATAATAAGGTGATACAGTGCTCATATAATAAGGTGATACAGTGTCATATAATAAGGACATACAGTGTCATATAATAAGGACATACAGTGCTCATATAATAAGGTGATACAGTGTCATATAATAAGGTGATACAGTGTCATATAATAAGGACATACAGTGTCATATAATAAGGTGATACAGTGCTCATATAATAAGGACATACAGTGTCATATAATAAGGTGATACAGTGCTCATATAATAAGGTGATACAGTGCTCATATAATAAGGTGATACAGTGCTCATGTAATAAGGTTATACAGTGCTCATATAATACCGACATACAGTGCTCATATAATAAGGTGATACAGTGTCATATAATAAGGACATACAGTGTCATATAATAAGGACATACAGTGCTCATATAATAAGGTGATACAGAGCTCATATAATAAAGTGATACAGTGTGTTATAAATAGGATAAGAACATAACATCATATAGTGCCACACACCACCAGCATACATGGATCTCGCTGCTTAGATCCTTCTGTGGCTGAGTGGGTCTAGGGTCACTTAGGCACTTGTCACGGTAGCCTGGAGTGGTGTAGGACTAACCCCCCCCCCCCCCCCCCCCCCGACAGTCTGGCACCTCAACCGCACACCAAAAGAGATTAACCCAAGTGTACAGGTGTGTGGGTGCACAAGAATAGACCAGAGAACAATACTTAGAATCAGAATAGAAAAGTTTACTGGTAGAAACATAATGCAATACAGAAAAGTAAATTGGTAAGAATACAGTTCAGTGCAATACAAAAGTACAATCTTGCGTTGCGAGGTAGAAACAAGGTGCTTTTAAGAAGAGAGCTTTGCAGTAGAGAGAGGAGAGGAGAGAGGGTGCCTGAGGGGCCTTGTCCAATGTAGGAGTGTACTCTTCCTTGAATAGTTGTAGGTGTGTACAAGAGATATATAAAGAACACTCATACTTACGCATTTGCAGGCTACCCATCCTAGGTGGATAGTATGAGCCCCAGGCCTTGCTATCTGAGCTAAGTAGACTCCTAAGACTTCCCAGTTGCCCTGCTTTGCGCAGTGGAATACGTAGACTTTTCGTACCTTTGTTTTACTGTTCCTGTGACTGCTGAGGTAACTGCCCTGAACTTTTAGAGAGGTTCCTGGCATGGACAAGGTGTTCCCTGTGTGGCTTCTCTCCCCTTGGCACTTCCTTAGCACTGCATCTTGGCTGTGTTACTCATAAGGGAGAACTGTGATTTGCTTGGTTGTGTCTCTCTCATCGTACCAGGCCTAAGCCAGGTCCTAGCTTGGCTTCAGCTTGTCTGTCATGCTCCCTCTCACACTGAATACAGACTACAACTAACTCACTCCTCCTACCAGGAACGAGGTCCTTCCTACAGGGGTCCGTCTAACCCTGCCTGTGATTGGTGGGGCTGTGTGTGTAAGGAAAGAGAGTGCAGAATACAGGGTGAAAAAAGGAGGGAAAGCACCTGCACCTGTGAGTGGGTGAAGAACAACATGTGACATACAATAGTCAACCCTTATGCTGCGTTTACACGGAACGATTATCGTGCAAATTTGCACAATAACGATCAAACTTGAACGATAATCATCCGTGTAAACGCAACGAACGATCGAACGACGAGCGAGAAAGCGTTCATTTTGATCTTTGAACATGTTCTTAAATCGTTGTTCGCAAAAAATTCGCAGATCGTTCCGTGTAAACAGTCGTTCACTATTTTACCTATGTGTGAGATAGGCTTAAGCGATCGCAAAACAAATTTTCCGTACGATATATCGTTCCGTCTAAACGCTGATCGTTATAAAAGAAAAATCGTTACTTCGAAGTCGTTAACCGTCCGATCGGGCGAATTATCGTTCAGTGTAAACGTAGCATTAGTCTCCTTCAGCTGTGCACAGTAAACAACAGAAACTCTAGTGACACCTAGTGGGAAAAACAGTAATTGACGTCATCCCACTTGTGTGAACCCGAGGGAGTAATCTTATTAGGCTATGTTCACACTACGTATCAGACCAGCCGGCCCGGATCATTGCGGCCTGTACTTAAGTACCGGCCAGATGATCCGTCCGGCCACAGAGCTCTGATGCAGGCGCATCAGTGTGCACCCGCATCAGAGCTTCCCATAGCCCACAGTGAAGCAAGCGGCCGGAGCCGCTCACTTCACTGTGTGAACTGACAGGTCTTTCTGCGTCCGAAATTCACTGAATTCCGGTCGCAGAAAACTGACAAGTCAGTTATTTGGGGCCCCGTATGGGATCCCGGCCGGAGCGTATACGATGTGTGTACGCTCCGTCCGGGATGCCATACCAGATAAGGTTATGTTGCGCTCCGCAAAAAGTCTTCTGACTTTGAAGAGAAGTAAGCTGGATGGGTCTTTCATCTGCTACACAGCCAGCACAGTAGACCACTGCGCCTACCATACTGCCCATGTCTTTGTGCCTCTTGATTAGCACATTTTGAACCCCCTGTTTGCTATGAAGTCTTTGCCTGGGATAGTCGGTGCTGGTGCAGTATAACCACATTGTGTGCTCTTGTTGTGCTCAGTCTTACCATGGTCTATGACCTCTAATGCAACACTATCTTCAACAACCTGATCTTTGTAGCAGGGTTTGGCTGTTCCTTTCCTACCTTTAGGCCTCCTACTCAGCTGTATCTGTTTTAACCAACATATGATACTAATGATCACTACCACATCTGATATAATGATGATTAATCACAGACCCGACTATCATCCTACAAAATCCCTGACCCTGCAAGTACAAGTGTACCGAGGAGAAGGCAACGGGCGGTCACACAAAATACTCATCGCATTTACCCTTCCGTTTTCTTTCTGAATTTTGATGATGAAACATAAACTATTATCACTTCTCTTTATAGAGACTTCTTGCTGTGCGGCATTGTTCCACAACTTTCACACAGTACTAAAAGTCATCTGATGTAAATTACCCAGAGGTTCCTCCATGCAGTGCGCCCCCTGCTGGTTAGACCACCACCAAAAATATCCTTCATCTGCACTAAAGGAATCTGGGTCACAGCACGTGGATATACAAAACCACAGGCAAACATCAGAGTGTTTGTTCACGGGCAGCGCGGAGCAGACCGCCCTGGGATCCGACCGCAGGTCCTGACACTGGAGCCATCGATACAGCCAAACCAGATGAAGACCTGATGTGTAAATGAGATCCTTTCCTACTAATTCCTCCCAGGAGTCGCCGTCCCCCCAGATGTAACCCTGGCAGGACCGCCGCTTAGTATCAAAAATTAGGATTTCCTTCATTAATATGTAAAGACGACCCCGCAGTGCAATAGACCCCAGGAAGGCGCAGAATTATCAGCTCAGGATGTGAGAACGGAAGAGAAACCTTGTAATAATAAGAAACCTTGTAATAATAAGAAACCTTGTAATAATAAGAAACCTTGTAATAACTGAATAAAGAGCAAAAAATTACACTAAAATAACATCCATACGACAGCAAACTGTGAGAACAAGCAAAGTCCCAGCAAAGAACCAAAGATTTATAGACGAAGAACAAGAAACTAAAAAGACAAGGTACCACTGAACCTGCTGCCGCCTCCAGGACTGATGGATCAGGTTATAGGCGATTCCCCATCCTGACAACTAGTCACCTGTCTGCAGGATACGGGATGCGTCTGACCATGAGGTCTGACTAGAGTGAAGCCTAGAGGGGGGTCCTGAGTGCCCCATTCTATTCTATGGGACTGGCAGAGATGGTGGAATAGGCCCCCCAGTAATCAGTGACCTGAGCATAGGTGATAAGTGATCACTTTGGGAGAACCCCTTTGAAAGAGAAGTGACATTATAAGCAACAACTAGTTACCTGTCCCTGTGCCCGCGAATCACCACGCCAGAGGGTCCGGGATCTCCACCAGACGGCATTTTCCCCGAGTTCTGATGATGTCACAACTTGGGGGAAATACCTGACCCAGACGATCGATGTCCAATCAGCCAATCAGGGACTGCAGCAGTGTCCCGCCCCTGTGACTGACAAGCTGGAGAGTGCTGGTGGGTTCCCTGGAGCAGGACACAGTGCAGTGTGGGCGAGGAGCAATATAGGTACTTTATTATGTTCCAAAACTGGATAGAGGATCTCTAGATCGTCCCCCCGGCGCCTTTGTTCTGGTAACTCCATAGAGAATGAATTGAGCTGCAGTTCACCCATTCATAACCAAGGGGCCAGGGACACCAATCTAGAGACCCCCAGGGGGCGTGCATGTTGGCCTTCTGCAATCTCTCTGAAATACTTTTTTCCTCCCATTGTTGACAGCTCGTTGTCTGGGTTACCGACCACCACTCTGCTCTAACAGCAATGGTTGGACTGACATATATGTATTATAGCTGTATAGAGATATTGTATGATATATAAATATGTATACTAGAGCTGCATATACACCTGCCAGACCAGTGCTTTTAGAGCAGAGTGGTGGTCGGAAGCCTAGACAATGAGCTCTCAGGGAGGAAAGATCAGCAGATCAGGAGAAGGAGACAAGTTGGCTAAATGTACTTGTAATTGTTTAGCTGGGATACCTCTTTAAAGGCTCCAGGTCTATACTGAGAAATTCAATGTAAGAATAAAGCTGAGACCTGGTCACCTCGCAGATATTGGATTTCTCCTTGTGCAGAGGGAAGATTGTGGAGACATGGCAGCTACGGCGCTCAGCGAGATCGATTCACATAGGGACGTGCGGCAGATCAGGCCCGGATCCCCCCGCTCACTGGTCAGAGGCAATCCTCCATAATCCGGGGGTCAGGAGCAGCGGCCTGGGAATTCTCATCCATGATGTCCTGCTCATTCATGGGGAATACAATCACAGAACATGGAACGTGACGCCCTGAGGAGCCGCTATAGTGTCGTCTATATGATACACAACAAAAGGTCACTGCCAGCCATATGGGACCCATCGCCATAGATAGAACCCATCGCCATCGCCCTATTATGTATTTATCAGGATCATCTCCAGGCCGGAGCAGAGAGTTATAAAGAGCGTCTCTCCCTCCGGAGGACCTGACCCGTCCTGCACTGCACATTGATATGAATGGACAGGGTGTAATGCTTCATGTCTCCTGAGGGGGCGCTGCAGATAACTACATGGATTTCAGCTGATTGATGGGGACACAATGAGGGGGACACTTTGTACAAAGCAACAGGGGAGCAGTTACCATAGTAACCAGGTCTCTGTAAAATGAAAGCAGGAATCTGATTGGTTGTTTGGTGACTGCTCCCCCTGATCCAGGTTTGATTTATTAAGGGACCCCCACTAACAAACAGGGAAGCGGTCACTTCCTTTAAGGGGTTAATAATTGGCTTAAATGAGTTTTTCCAAGATTTTTCATCTTGTTTTGGTAAAATGAAAGCTGAGCTGTGATTGGTTGCTATAAGAAACAGAGAGAATTTTACAACACCTGATCTGTCCTGCTTTACAGCTGATGACAGGTTAGTGGCGTGGCGGCCCTGCTGTCCTGGTGGTTACTCCGCTGCCTATAGGAAAGAACAGCAGAGGGCGCTGTCTGGAACCCCCCCAGGGATAAATCCCCTATGCCATTGTATATAGCGGGAACAGATCAGAATGACAATAAGATACAAAAGGAACCTATTAAAAGCAGATGTGAGATGTAGCAGAGCTGTGTCAGCGCTCTCACCCTGCAGTCATCATGGCGCTAGCAGATCCTCGCCCTCCATTCATCAGTAGATGCAGGGACGGGAATAATCACATCATCATGGATGGAAATCTCCAACATATAAGTCGGGGATTTCTTACTATCACGAACTCCAGCTCTATGGTGAACAGATGACGCTCGGCTTCTCCTACAACGTCCAGGAACCTAACCGAAAAGAGGAGAGAATAAGGCGGAGGCGGCATATGTCCAGAGGATGATGGGAGTTGGAGATTTGTCCCATCAGGAGGTCACAGGTTGGGAAACATTGTCCATCACTATACCGGCCCACCACTATACCGGCCCACCATTATACCAGCCCACCACTATACCGACCCACCACTATACCGGCCCACCATTATACCAGCCCACCACTATACCGGCCCACCACTATACCGGCCCACCATTATACCGGCCCACCACTATACCGGCCCACCATTATACCGGCCCACCACTATACCGGCCCACCACTATACTGGCCCACCATTATACCAGCCCATTACTATACCAGCCCACCACTATACCGGCCCATCACTATACCGGCCCATCACTATACCGGCCCATCACTATACCAGCCCACCACTATACCAGCCCATCACTATACCGGCCCACCACTATACCGGCCCAACACTATACCGGCCCAACACTATACCGGCCCACCACTATACCGGCCCACCACTATCCCGGACCATCATTATACCAGCTCATCAATATATCAGCCCATCACTATACCAGCCCATCACTATACCAGCCCATCGCTATACCAGCCCATCACTATACCAGCCCATCACTATACCAGCCCACCATTATACCAGCCCATCACTATACCAGCCCATTAATACACCGGCCCATCACTATTCCAGTCCATCACTATATCAGCCCATCACTATACCAGCCCACCATTATACCAGCCCATCACTATACCAGCCCATTAATACACCGGCCCATCACTATTCCAGTCCATCACTATATCAGCCCATCACTATACCAGCCCACCATTATACCAGCCCATCACTATACCAACCCATCACTATACCAACCCATCACTATACCAGCCCACCACTATACCAGCCCACCACTATACCAGCCCACCACTATACCGGCCCACCACTATACCGGCCCATCACTATACCGGCCCACCACTATACCAGCCCATCACTATACCAGCCCACCACTATACCGGCCCATCACTATACCGGCCCATCATTATACCGGCCCATTACTATACCAGCCGATCACTATGCCAGTCCATCACTATATCAGCCCATCACTATACCGGCCCACCACTATACCGGCCCATCACTATACCGGCCCATCACTATACCGGCCCATCACTATACCAGCCCACCACTATACCAGCCCACCACTATACCGGCCCACCACTATGCCGGCCCATCACTATGCCGGCCCATCACTATACCGACCCATCACTATGCCGGTTCATCACTATACCGGCCCATCACTATACCGACCCATCACTATACCGACCCACCACTATACCGGCCCATCACTATACCGGCCCATCACTATACCGACCCATCATTATACCGGCCCATCACTATACCGGCCCATCACTATACCGGCCCATCACTATACCAGTCCATCACTATACAAACCCATCTCTATACCGGCCCATCACTATACCAGCCCACCATTATACCAGCCCACCACTATACCAACCCATCACTATACCGGCCCATCACTAAACCGACCCATCACTATGTCGGTCCATTATACCGGCCCATCACTATACCGGCCCATCATTATACCAGCCCATCACTATACCGGCCCATCACTATACCGGCCCATCACTATACGGAACCATCACTATGCCGGTCCATTATACCGGCCCATCACTATACCAGCCCATCACTATACCGGCCCATCATTATACCGGCCCATCACTATACCGGCCCATCACTATACCGGCCCATCATTATACCAGCCCATCACTATACCAGCCCATCATTATACCAGCCCATCATTATACCAGCCCATCACTATACTGGCCCATCACTATACCGGCCCATCATTACACCAGCCCATCATTACACCAGCCCACCATTATACCAGCCCATCACTATACCAACCCACCATTATACCAGCCCATCACTATACCAGCCCACCATTATACCAGCCCATCACTATACAAACCCATCACTACATCAGCCCATCACTATACCAGCCCACCATTATACCAGCCCACCACTATACCAGCCCATGACTATACCAGTCTATCATTATACCAGCCCACCACTATACCAGCCATTCACTATACCAGCCCATCACTATACCAGTCCACCATTATACCAGCCCATCATTATACCAGCCCATTATACCAGCCCATCATTATACCAGCCCATTATACCAGCCCATTATACCAGCCCATCACTATACCAGCCCACCATTATACCAGCCCATCACTATATCAGCCCACCATTATACCAGCCTATCACTATACCAGCCCATCATTATACCAGCCCACCATTATACCAGCCCATCACTATATCAGCCCACCATTATACCAGCTTATCATTATACCAGCCCATCTCTATATTACCCCATCAATATATCAGCCCATCACTATACCAGCTCATTGAATTTTGTTTTTGTTGTTTTGGTATGAGATGAAAAAAGGAACTGGGATGTTTCTGGGATGTTTCCGTGATGCTTCTTTGATGTTTCTAGGATGTTTCTGGGATGCTTCTGGGTTGTTTCCGGGATGTTTTTGGGATGTTTCCAGGATATTTCCGTGATGTTTCCGTGATGCTTCTTTGATGTTTATAGGATGTTTCCGGGATGCTTCTGGGATGTTTCTGGGATGTTTTCAGGATGTTTCCATGATGTTTCCGGGATGTTTCCGGGATGTTTCCAGGATGTTTCCATGATGTTTCCGGGATGTTTCCGGGATGTTTCCGGGATGTTTTCAGGATGTTTCCATGATGTTTCCGGGATGTTTCTGGGATGTTTCCGGGGTCTTCTGCATTGAGTTTGGGCCGTGTTCTCCGGTAACACATGGCTAATCTCTGGAATGCCGTCCGTCTGGGAGGGCTCTAATTGAATTTTATTTGGAGAAGCGAGGTCAGAGCCTCTCCGGTGAACTTTAACCACAGGCAGAAAGTGAAAGCGTCCCATTGGCTGATGGAGAACCTGATCTGATTAACAAATAGGTATGTACATAAATACAGAATGGGGGCCATGTTGATCCTCCCGTTGCCATCAAGCTGTTACCCTTTTGTTCCGCATTAAGACCTCAAAACCAAAGGTAAATAAGTGTAAATGACTGGAACGTGCTGGACCCGCTCTCATCTGGCATTTACCATCATCATCTGGCCCCAGTTATATGACACACGCAAAGCAAGCGGGATCTTATCTTATCAATGGGACCATAAGGGGGAACGCATTCCCTATAAATAAATAACCGGATAAGAATTTGTTGCAACATTTGGATTGTGGATTGTTTCTCTTGTCAAGACACCAATCATCATCCCCTGCTAGACTGTGCAGGTCGACAACTCATATGTGAGAGTCCACTGTGCAGGTCCGGAGCCCTATATAACCGCTGGGAGAGACAGCTCTGAAGGTCAGGAGCCCATATAACAGGGGTCCTCAACTGGTGGACCGCGGTACGAACGCAGAGGCCAGCTTTCCGGACCCCTGCTGCAGCTCAGTATACCTGTATACCTCGTAACGAGTGCTCATAGTTACCGTGCGGCAGCACTAACAGAGATGGAGCCATTGGCTCCCTCCTGTCAGTCACTCGTGTGGCCGCAGCGGTCACAAGAGGCCGCACTCTGCCTCTGGTTTTGGCGCTCGAGTGATGTCACTGGAGCGCCGACGCCAGGACAAGGGGAGAGCGGCCTTTAGTGACTGCTGCAGTGCGGCCACAAGAGCGCAGAGAAAAGGAGACGCCGGACCAAGGTGAGTATAAGTGTTTGTTTTTTCATGTTATATTATATGGGAGGGGGAGAGCACACAGGGGTCTATATACTACTGCGGTAGCAAGAGGGGGCTATATTCTACAGGGGGAGCACACAGGGGTCTATATACTACTGCGGTAGCAAGAGGGGGCTATATTCTACAGGGGGAGCACACAGGGGGGCTATATACTATTGTGGGGAGAGGCAGCTGTGCAGGTCCAGAGCCCATATAGCAATTGTGATAGACGGCTGGGCAGCTCCGGAGGAGCCCATATAACAATTGTGATAGACGGCTGGGTAGGTCTGTTGCCCTTATACCAATGTGATAGATGGCTGTGCCGGTCCAGAGCCTATGCAACCAATGTGATAGATGACTGGGCAGGTCCGGAGCCCATATAACCACTGTGATAGACGGCTGTGCAGGTCCGGAGCCCATATAACCACTGTGATAGATGGATGTGCAGGTCTGGGGCCCATATAACCACTGGGAGAGGCGGCTGGGCAGGTCCGGAGCCCATATAACCACTGTGATAGACGGCTGTGCAGGTCCGGAGCCCATATAACCACTGTGAGAGGTGGCTGGGCAGGTCCGGGGCCCATATAACCACTCCAGAGACGGATGTGCAGGTCCGGAGCCCATATAACCACTCCAGAGACTGATGTGCAGGTCTGGAGCCCATATAACCACTGGGAGAGGCGGCTGGACAGGTCCGGAGCCCATATAACCACTGGAGAGACGGATGTGCAGGTCTGGGGCCCATATAACCACTGGGAGAGACAGCTGGGCAGGTCCGGAGCCCATATAACCACTGTGAGAGGTGGCTGTGCAGGTCCGGAGCCCATATAACCACTGTGAGAGGTGGCTGTGCAGGTCCGGAGCCCATATAACCACTGTGAGAGGTGGCTGTGCAGGTCCGGAGCCCATATAACCACTGTGAGAGGTGGCTGGGCAGGTCCGGGGCCCATATAACCACTGTGAGAGGTGGCTGGGCAGGTCCAGGGCCCATATAACCACTGTTAGAGGCCGCTGTGAAGGTCCGCTGCCCATATAACCACTGGGAGAGACGGCTGGGCAGGTCCGGGGCCCATATAACCACTGTGATAGACGGCTGTGCAGGTCCGGGGCCCATATAACCACTAGGAGAGGAGAGACGGCTGGGCAGGTCCGGGGCCCATATAACCACTAGGAGAGGAGAGACGGCTGGGCAGGTCCGGGGCCCATATAACCACTAGGAGAGGAGAGACGGCTGTGCAGGTCCGGGGCCCATATAACCACTGCGCTAGACGCTGTGCAGGCCCGGGGCCCATATAACCACTGTGATAGACGGCTGGGCAGGTCCGGGGCCCATATAACCACTGTGATAGACGGCTGGGCAGGTCCGGGGCCCATATAACCATTGTGAGAGGTGGCTGTACAGGTCCGGGGCCCATATAACCACTGTGATAGACGCTGGGCAGGTCCGGGGCCCATATAACCACTGTGATAGACGCTGGGCAGGTCCGGGGCCCATATAACCACTGTGATAAACGGCTGGGCAGGTCCGGGGCCCATATAACCACTGTGATAGACGCTGGGCAGGTCCGGGGCCCATATAACCATTGTGAGAGGTGGCTGTGCAGGTCCGGGGCCCATATAACCATTGTGAGAGGTGGCTGTGCAGGTCCGGGGCCCATATAACCACTGGGAGAGACAGCTGGGCAGGTCCGGGGCCCATATAACCACTAGGAGAGATGGCTGGGAAGGTCCGGGGCCCATATAACCACTAGGAGAGATGGCTGTGCAGGTCCGGGGCCCATATAACCATTGTGAGAGGTGGCTGGGCAGGTCCGGGGCCCATATAACCATTGTGAGAGGTGGCTGTGCAGGTCCGGGGCCCATATAACCATTGTGAGAGGTGGCTGGGCAGGTCCGGGGCCCATATAACCATTGTGAGAGGTGGCTGGGCAGGTCCGGGGCCCATATAACCACTGGGAGAGACGGCTGGGCAGGTCCGGGGCCCATATAACCATTGTGAGAGGTGGCTGGGCAGGTCCGGGGCCCATATAACCACTGCGATAGACGCTGTGCAGGTCCGGGGCCCATATAACCACTGTGATAGACGGCTGGGCAGGTCCGGGGCCCATATAACCACTGCGATAGACGGCTGGGCAGGTCCGGAGCCCATATAACCACTAGGAGAGACGGCTGTGCAGGTCTGGGGCCCATATAACCACTGCGATAGACGGCTGGCAGGTCCGGGGCCCATATAACCACTGGGAGAGACAGCTGTGCAGGTCCGGAGCCCATATAACCACTGTGATAGATGGATGTGCAGGTCTGGGGCCCATATAACCACTGGGAGAGGCGGCTGGGCAGGTCCGGAGCCCATATAACCACTGTGATAGACGGCTGTGCAGGTCCGGAGCCCATATAACCACTGTGATAGACGGCTGGGCAGGTCCGGAGCCCATATAACCACTCCAGAGACGGATGTGCAGGTCCGGAGCCCATATAACCACTGGGAGAGGTGGCTGTGCAGGTCCGGAGCCCATATAACCACTGGAGAGACGGCTGGGCAGGTCTGGGGCCCATATAACCACTGGGAGAGACAGCTGGGCAGGTCCGGAGCCCATATAACCACTGTGAGAGGTGGCTGGGCAGGTCCGGAGCCCATATAACCACTGTGAGAGGTGGCTGGGCAGGTCCAGGGCCCATATAACCACTGTGAGAGGTGGCTGGGCAGGTCCAGGGCCCATATAACCACTGGGAGAGACAGCTGTGAAGGTCCGCTGCCCATATAACCACTGGGAGAGACGGCTGGGCAGGTCCGGGGCCCATATAACCACTGTGATAGACGGCTGTGCAGGTCCGGGGCCCATATAACCACTAGGAGAGGAGAGACGGCTGGGCAGGTCCGGGGCCCATATAACCACTAGGAGAGGAGAGACGGCTGGGCAGGTCCGGGGCCCATATAACCACTAGGAGAGGAGAGACGGCTGTGCAGGTCCGGGGCCCATATAACCACTGCGCTAGACGCTGTGCAGGCCCGGGGCCCATATAACCACTGTGATAGACGGCTGGGCAGGTCCGGGGCCCATATAACCACTGTGATAGACGGCTGGGCAGGTCCGGGGCCCATATAACCATTGTGAGAGGTGGCTGTACAGGTCCGGGGCCCATATAACCACTGTGATAGACGCTGGGCAGGTCCGGGGCCCATATAACCACTGTGATAAACGGCTGGGCAGGTCCGGGGCCCATATAACCACTGTGATAGACGCTGGGCAGGTCCAGGGCCCATATTACCACTGGGAGAGGTGGCTGGGCAGGTCTGGGGCCCATATAACCATTGTGAGAGGTGGCTGTGCAGGTCCGGGGCCCATATAACCACTGGGAGAGACAGCTGGGCAGGTCCGGGGCCCATATAACCACTAGGAGAGATGGCTGGGAAGGTCCAGGGCCCATATAACCACTAGGAGAGATGGCTGTGCAGGTCCGGGGCCCATATAACCATTGTGAGAGGTGGCTGGGCAGGTCCGGGGCCCATATAACCATTGTGAGAGGTGGCTGTGCAGGTCCGGGGCCCATATAACCATTGTGAGAGGTGGCTGTGCAGGTCCGGGGCCCATATAACCATTGTGAGAGGTGGCTGGGCAGGTCCGGGGCCCATATAACCATTGTGAGAGGTGGCTGGGCAGGTCCGGGGCCCATATAACCACTGGGAGAGACGGCTGGGCAGGTCCGGGGCCCATATAACCATTGTGAGAGGTGGCTGGGCAGGTCCGGGGCCCATATAACCACTGGGAGAGACGGCTGGGCAGGTCCGGGGCCCATATAACCACTGCGATAGACGCTGTGCTGCTCCGGGGCCCATATAACCACTGCGATAGACGGCTGGGCAGGTCCGGAGCCCATATAACCACTAGGAGAGACGGCTGTGCAGGTCTGGGGCCCATATAACCACTAGGAGAGACGGCTGTGCAGGTCTGGGGCCCATATAACCACTGCGATAGACGGCTGGCAGGTCCGGGGCCCATATAACCACTGGGAGAGACAGCTGTGCAGGTCCGGGGCCCATATAACCACTGGGAGAGACGGCTGGGCAGGTCCGGGGCCCATATAACCACTGTGATAGACGGCTGGGCAGGTCCGGGGCCCATATAACCATTGTGAGAGGTGGCTGGGCAGGTCCGGGGCCCATATAACCACTGCGATAGACGGCTGGGCAGGTCCGGGGCCCATATAACCACTGCGATAGACGGCTGGGCAGGTCCGCATATTAATGGATCCGGTGGTGCCATAATGTCCCTACAATCTCAGGCGCCGCTCTCTGTCTCCCACCAGACTCGGGTCCCATATTTCACCCTGTGTTGTCAGCCATTATATTAGAGTCTATTTAATGTCTATTCCCAGATGTCCAGGACAAAGGCGACGGCTCATTCAGCCTCTGTGCACGTCCGTGGTCAGACCATGACCATCAATATACGTCCAATGCTGCGGTGACCTGGTACCTGCCATCCCTGCTGCATCCGTAATAGCAGAGTCCAGGGAAGGGGCTGATCATGTGACTCCCCACCACCGTGTCCTCGTCTGTAGAGTCCTGAATACAACGTCCGCCCCACAATACACTCCCCGTCACCGTCCTCAGCTTTATGTCTCTATAAACCAACATACAAGGCTGCCAGCTGGACCCGGCGCTGCCGCTCTCATATATAACCTGGACGGGCAATGGAGCTCAATCCCCCACAATGCACCTGTCTGTCATGTCTTATGTTGTAATTCCTCTGCTTGCTGACACTGAATAGGAACATAGTTATTTACAAAGAATAAAGACGTATCATCTCATAAAGAAGTAGTCACTCACGTACGGGGTTAATACTTATCGCAGCTTATAAGGGGCTGTCCAGTTTTAGTTGCATCTTTCTTGTATAAACAGCGTCACCCCTGTCCTCGGTTTGTGGTATTGCAGCTCGGCTTTATTTAAGTGAATAGAACTTAGATGTAATACCACATGCAACCTGAGGACAGGGGTGGCGCTGGTTTTTATTGGAAGAAAGCTGCTAGGTTTTTCTAATCCGGGAGAACCCCTTTAAAGGGCGATTACAACTGTATCAGGTGTAGACAATGCTCTGTGAGCTCCAGACTGATACATTGTACATAGCTAGTCCTGCTCTCAGCTGTATCCAGTGTAGACAATGCTCTGTGAGCTCCAGACTGATACATTGTACATAGCTAGTCCTGCTCTCAGCTGTATCCAGTGTAGACAATGCTCTGTGAGCTCCAGACTGATACATTGTACATAGCTAGTCCTGCTCTCAGCTGTATCCAGTGTAGACAATGCTCTGTGAGCTCCAGACTGATACATTGTACATAACTAGTCCTGCTCTCAGCTGTATCCAGTGTAGACAATGCTCTGTGAGCTCTACAGCCTGATGCATTGTACATAGCTAGTCCTGCTCTCAGCTGTAGCCAGTGTAGACAATGCTCTGTGAGCTCCAGACTGATACATTGTACATAGCTAGCCCTGCTCTCAGCTGTATCCAGTGTAGACAATGCTCTGTGAGCTCCAGACTGATACATTGTACATAGCTAGCCCTGCTCTCAGCTGTATCCAGTGTAGACAATGCTCTGTGAGCTCTACAGCCTGATGAATTGTACATAGCTAGTCCTGCTCTCAGCTGTAGCCAGTGTAGACAATGCTCTGTGAGCTCCAGACTGATACATTGTACATAGCTAGTCCTGCTCTCAGCTGTATCCAGTGTAGACAATGCTCTGTGAGCTCTATGGACTGATACATTGTACATAGCTAGTCCTGCTCTCAGCTGTATCCAGTGTAGACAATGCTCTGTGAGCTAAACACTTAAATATTTACTACAGTTGTTTCATTACACATTATCACCCAACAATAAACGTTTATACGAGATACAATACACAACTATAAATATTTATCTATATTACATCAAATATCACAATTTCTCCCATTTTAACCCTTTGTTACAATGTATCAGTACAGTACAGACTCCAAATAAATAAAATGTTTTAAATTAACCAGTGTCAGAAAGTTATACAGATTTATAAATTACTTCTATTTAAAAACTTCCTGTCATCCAGTACTTATCAGCTTCTGTATGTCCTGCAGGAAGTGGTGTATTCTCTCCAGTCTGACACAGTGCTCTCTGCTGCCACCTCTGTCCATGTCAGGAACTGTCCAGAGCAGCAGCAAATCCCCATAGAAAACCTCTGCTGCTCTGGACAGTTCATCATACAACATTCAGTGGAGCGGCCACAACTACTATGGGGCCCCGGTAGCTCTGGGTGACGTGGAGTTAATATACAGGAGGCTGCAGGGAGCCATGATACGGTTATATGCAAGAGCCCTACATGTCTCGTTCTTTGCATCCTGCAATACTGTGAGACATAATGTACGGAGTGTAGTCATCCCTAGTCATCTCCCACCTGACATAGCGGAATACAAGGGGGGGTGTCAGACACAACTCCTGGAATACGTGTGATGGTGCGGAGGGAGCGAACACCGAGTAACTGCGAAATAGAAAGCATCTTAAGTCTACATTCACATTTGGTATGAGACCGGACGTTCTGTGACCCGGCGGGGTCACAGAACGGCCGGTCTCAGAAAAGATCATCCTGGCAGGTACTTCAGTATTGGCCAGATGATCTTTAGCGCCGCTGAGCTCTGATGTGGACACATCCATGCACGGCCGCATCCCAACTCCCCACAGCACACTATGGGGCGAGCGGCCACATCAGAACTCCCCACAGCACACTATGGGGCGAGCGGCCGCATCAGAACTCCCCACAGCACACTATGGGGCGAGCGGCCGCATCAGAACTCCCCACAGCACACTATGGGGCGAGCGGCCGCATCAGAATTCCCTCAGCACACTATGGAGCGAGCGGCCGCATCCCAACTCCCCTCAGCACACTATGGAGCGAGCGGCCGCATCAGAACTCCCCACAGCACACTATGGAGCGAGCGGCCACATCAGAACTCCCCACAGCACACTATGGGGCGAGCGGCCACATCAGAACTCCCCTCAGCACACTATGGAGCGAGCGGCCGCATCAGAACTCCCCTCAGCACACTATGGAGCGAGCGGCCGCATCAGAACTCCCCTCAGCACACTATGGAGCGAGCGGCCGCATCAGAACTCCCCTCAGCACACTATGGAGCGAGCGGCCGCATCAGAACTCCCCTCAGCACACTATGGAGCGAGCGGCCGCATCAGAACTCCCTCAGCACACTATGGGGCGAGCGGCCACATCAGAATTCCCCTCAGCACACTGTGGAGCGAGCGGCCACATCCGAACTTCCCTCAGCACACTATGGGGCGAGCGGCCGCATCGGACCCCTCCTCACTGCACACTATGGAGCGAGCGGCCGCATCAGAACTCCCCTCAGCACACCATGGAGCGAGCGGCCACATCAGAACTCCCCTCAGTACACTATGGAGCGAGCGGCCGCATCAGAATTCGCCTCAGTACACTATGGAGCGAGCGGCCGCATCAGAATTCGCCTCAGTACACTATGGAGCGAGCGGCCGCATCAGAATTCGCCTCAGTACACTATGGAGTGAGCGGCCGCATCAGAACTCCCCTCAGCACACTATGGAGCGAGCGGCCGCATCAGAATTCCCCACTGCACACTATGGAGCGAGCGGCCGCAGCCGCTCACTCCACTGTGTGCACTGACAGGGTTTCGGACAGCTGCTAATCACTGAATAGCGGACGCAGAAAACTGACATGTCGCCACTAGGTATCCCAGTTGGAGCGTATACTATGTGTATGTATATATGTACTATGTGTATACTATGTGTATGTATATATGTACTATGTGTATGTATATATGTACTATGTGTATACTATGTGTATGTATATATGTACTATGTGTATACTATGTGTATGTATATATGTACTATGTGTATACTATGTGTATGTATATATGTACTATGTGTATACCGTGTGTATGTATATATGTACTATGTGTATACTATGTGTATGTACTGTATATATGTACTATGTGTATACTATGTGTATGTATATATGTACTATGTGTATACTATGTGTATGTATATATGTACTATGTGTATACTATGTGTATGTATATATGTACTATGTGTATACTATGTGTATGTATATATGTACTATGTGTATACTATGTGTATGTACTGTATATATGTACTATGTGTATACACTCCGGCCGGGATTCCGTCAGAAGGCAGCACTACGTAAGTACCGCACTAATCACGGCCGTCCCAACAACGGCCATGATTACTGTGGAACTTACATTGTATGAACATAGCCTAATACATGGACAGACCCAAGAGAACCAAAGCTCAGCTCTGCTACATCTGTGTGTGTGTATATATATATATAGAGAGAGAGAGAGAGAGAGAGAGAGAGAGTAAAAGATACATTGTATATGACTGTGTGTGTATATACTGTATAGTAAGTAGTAAGTGATACTATTGTGTTTGTGTGTGTGTGTGTATATGTATATATATATATATATATATATATATATATATATAGTAAATGATACATTGTATATAAATACAACAAACTGCTGATTGAGCTGTGAGGAGGGAAATGTCTACAGGAGATGACAAACACAACTCCGCCTGGAGCTGCTCCAACCCCGCCATATGCCTGATGGAGATATATACAGTACAGGACGCCAGGACGTTGTCATATGTGTATATATATGTGTGTGTGTGTGTGTGTGTGTGTACATGTGTGTATATATATATATATATATATATATATATATATATATATATATATATACAGGTGTGTGTGTGTGTGTACATGTGTGTGTATATATATATATATATATATATATATATATATATACAGGTGTGTGTGTGTGTGTGTGTGTGTGCGTGTGTGTGTGTGTGTGTGTGTGTGTGTGTGTGTGCGTGTGTATGTGTGTACATGTGTATATATAGTGGTGGAGCACCGAGGATTTCCCCGGTAATACGGGGACATAGTGATGTATATATACTAAGTGCTGAATGTGCTGTAACGTCTGGACACCATTTTTTCCATGGTCGTCAGTCTCCAGTTTAGGGGATGAAGCTTAAATTCTTTCAAATCAGCTGGTATCAGAAAGTAATAGAGATTTATCATTTACTTCTATTTAAAAATCTCTACTCTTCCAGTACTTATCAGCTGCTGTATGTCCTGCAGGAAGTGGTGTATTCTCTCCAGTCTGACACAGTGCTCTCTGCTGCCACCTCTGTCCATGTCAGGAACTGTCCAGGGCAGCAGAAAATCCCCATAGAAAACCTTTCCTGCTCTGGACAGTTCCTGACATGGACAGAGGTGGCAGCAGAGCACTGAGCTGCAATACCACACACAAACTGTGGACAAGCGTGGCGCTGTTTCCAGAAGAAGGTAATTATGGTTTCTAATCCTGGATAAACTCTGTAATTTCTGTCAGCCATCGCCAGTAGCTGGCATCCTGGGAGGGGGGGGGGGGTCTGCACCCCTCAGTGTCCGGCCATCACCCATAATTTTCATATAATTTTATTTATTAATGGATCTGAGCTCCAAGTCCCGTGCAGAGGACAGATCTGTGACTGCCAGCTATCACCACTAGGGGAGCTCTGGAGCACAGGGCTTACTGGGCTACTACTACTTACAATGTATATACAATCTGCTAGGAGCTCCCCCTAGTGGTGGCTTCATAGAGAGAGAAATGGCTCATGTAACTGTAACAAGAGATGGATGACTTCCTGGTGGATCAGCGACACTGAGATGGCGGTATACGGGGGAGGACAAACAAGAAGCCTCATCCAAAGCGGGAAAGATCCGGGCGGAGGGTCTCACACATGGGCTCAGCCGGGGCCGGACGTCACAGTCTTGTGCAGATGCTCGGACTCTCATGTTCTGGGATCTGTCTGATGACGATGAGGAGGAGATTATTTCTTTTATTTCTATAGAACCAGAATGGGGAAATATTCCTCCTCTAGGACAAGACTCCTGGATGTGTAAGTGTCTTAGTCAGCGACTACTGTAATCGCAGAGGTTATTGCTTGGCAGAAAGCCTAAAACCTGGGACCTCACTCATCACATATACAGGGGTCCCCCCCCCAACCCCTGGAGGCCAGAGGTATATACATATAGCCGTATACAATAGGAATGAGAAGATATTGTGACCTGCAGAACTAACTGTGAATGTGGAGTCCGGGTATATAGTGTGGTATATAGTGCTGTATATAGCGTGGTGTATATAGCGTGGTATATAGTGTGGTATAGTGTGGTATATAGTGCGGTATACAGAGTGGTATATACCGTGGTAAATAGTGTGCGGTATATAGTGTGGTATACAGCGTGGTATATAGTGTTGTGTATACTGTGGTATATAGTGTAGTGTATAGTGTGGTGTATAGTGTGGTATACAGCGTGGTATATACCGTGGTATATAGTGTGCGGTATATAGTGTGGTATATAGTGTGCGGTATATAGTGTGGTATACAGCGTGGTATATAGTGTTGTGTATACTGTGGTATATAGTGTGGTGTATAGTGTGGTATACATCGTGGTATATACTGTGGTATATAGTGTGGTATATAGTGTGCGGTATATACACTCACCGGCCACTTTATTAGGTACACCTGTCCAACTGCACGTTACCACTTAATTTCTAATCAGCCAATCACATGGCGGCAACTCAGTGCATTTAGGCATGTAGACATGGTCAAGACAATCTCCTGCAGTTCAAACCGAGCATCAGTATGGAGAAGAAAGGTGATTTGAGGCCTTTGAACGTGGCATGGTTGTTGGTGCCAGAAGGGCTGGTCTGAGTATTTCAGAAACTGCTGATCTACTGGGATTTTCACGCACAACCATCTCTAGGGTTTACAGAGAATGGTCCGAAAAAGAAAAACCATCCAGTGAGCGGCCGTTCTGTGGGCGGAAATGCCTTGTTGATGTTAGAGGTCAGAGGAGAATGGGCAGACTGGTTCCAGCTGATAGAAAGGCAACAGTGACTCAAATAGCCAACCGTTACAGCCAAGGTAGGCCGAAGAGCATCTCTGAACGCACAGTACGGCCAACTCTGAGGCAGATGGGATACAGCAGCAGAAGACCACACCGGGTGCCACTCCGCTCAGCTAAGAACAGGAAACTGAGGCTACAATTTGCACAAGCTCATCGAAATTGGACAGTAGAAGATTGGAAAAACGTTGCCTGGTCTGAGGAGTCTCGATTTCTGCTGCGACATTCGGATGGTAGGGTCAGAATTTGGCGTCAACAACATGAAAGCATGAATCCATCCTGCCTTGTATCAATGGTTCAGGCTGGTGGTGGTGGTGTCATGGTGTGGGGAATATTTTCTTGGCACTCTTTGGGCCCCTTGGTACCAATTGAGCATGGTTGCAACGCCACAGCCTACCTGAGTATTGTTGCTGACCATGTCCATCCCTTTATGACCACAATGGACCCAACATCTGACGGCGACTTTCAGCAGGATAATGCGCCATGTCATAAAGCTAGAATCATCTCAGACTGGTTTCTTGAACATGACAATGAGGTCACTGTACTCCAATGGCCTCCACAGTCACCAGATCTCAATCCAATAGAGCATCTTTGGGATGTGGGGGAACGGGAGATTGGCATCATGGATGTGCAGCCGACAAATCTGCGGCAACTGTGTGATGTCATCATGTCACTATGGACCAAAATCTCTGAGGAAGCTTCCAGCACCTTGTTGTATCTATGCCACCAAGAATTGGGGCAGTTCTGAAGGCAAAAGGGGGTCCGACCCGTTACTAGCATGGTCTACCTAATAAAGTGGCCGGTGAGTGTAGTGTGGTATACAGCGTGGTATATAGTGTGGTATACACTGTGGTATATAGTGTGGTATATAGTGTGGTGTATAGTGTGCGGTATATAGTGTGGTATACAGCGTGGTATATAGTGTGGTGTACGGAGCGAGCTGTAAGATTATCCAGAGTCACTGTCAGCCGCAGGTTACAGATTCCTCTAAGCAGCGATATCTCACTCTGCTACATCGTATCCCAGATACTAAGCTTATACTGCCCCCTGCAGGACTCTGTATAGTATAACATGTCATCCATCATTACATTACATTATATCACAGTGCTGCCCCCTGCAGGATTCTGTATAGTATAACATGTCACCCATCATTACATTACATTATATCACAGTGCTGCCCCCTGCAGGATTCTGTATAGTATAACATGTCATCCATCATTACATTACATTATATCACAGTGCTGCCCCCTGCAGGACTCTGTATAGTATAACATGTCATCCATCATTACATTACATTATATCACAGTGCTGCCCCCTGCAGGATTCTGTATAGTATAACATGTCATCCATCATTACATTATATCACAGTGCTGCCCCCTGCAGGATTCTGTATAGTATAACATGTCATCCATCATTACATTATATCACAGTGCTGCCCCCTGCAGGATTCTGTATAGTATAACATGTCATCCATCATTACATTACATTGTATCACAGTGCTGCCCCCTGCAGGATTCTGTATAGTATAACATGTCATCCATCATTACATTACATTGTATCACAGTGCTGCCCCCTGCAGGATTCTGTATAGTATAACATGTCACCCATCATTACATTGTATCACAGTGCTGCCCCCTGCAGGATTCTGTATAGTATAACACGTCACCCATCATTACATTACATTGTATCACAGTGCTGCCCCCTGCAGGATTCTGTATAGTATAACATGTCACCCATCATTACATTATATCACAGTGCTGCCCCCTGCAGGATTCTGTACTGTATAACATGTCATCCATCATTACATTACATTGTATCACAGTGCTGCCCCCTGCAGGATTCTGTATAGTATAACATGTCACCCATCATTACATTACATTATATCACAGTGCTGCCCCCTGCAGGATTCTGTATAGTATAACATGTCATCCATCATTACATTACATTGTATCACAGTGCTGCCCCCTGCAGGATTCTGTATAGTATAACATGTCACCCATCATTACATTACATTATATCACAGTGCTGCCCCCTGCAGGATTCTGTATAGTATAACATGTCACCCATCATTACATTACATTATATCACAGTGCTGCCCCCTGCAGGATTCTGTATAGTATAACATGTCAGCCATCATTACATTATATCACAGTGCTGCCCCCTGCAGGATTCTGTATAGTATAACATGTCACCCATCATTACATTACATTATATCACAGTGCTGCCCCCTGCAGGATTCTGTATAGTATAACATGTCACCCATCATTACATTATATCACAGTGCTGCCCCCTGCAGGATTCTGTATAGTATAACATGTCATCCATCATTACATTACATTGTATCACAGTGCTGCCCCCTGCAGGATTCTGTATAGTATAACATGTCACCCATCATTACATTATATCACAGTGCTGCCCCCTGCAGGATTCTGTATTGTATAACATGTCATCCATCATTACATTACATTGTATCACAGTGCTGCCCCCTGCAGGATTCTGTATAGTATAACATGTCACCCATCATTACATTACATTGTATCACAGTGCTGCCCCCTGCAGGATTCTGTATAGTATAACATGTCAGCCATCATTACATTATATCACAGTGCTGCCCCCTGCAGGATTCTGTATAGTATAACATGTCATCCATCATTACATTACATTGTATCACAGTGCTGCCCCCTGCAGGATTCTGTATAGTATAACATGTCACCCATCATTACATTACATTATATCACAGTGCTGCCCCCTGCAGGATTCTGTATAGTATAACATGTCACCCATCATTACATTACATTATATCACAGTGCTGCCCCCTGCAGGATTCTGTATAGTATAACATGTCACCCATCATTACATTATATCACAGTGCTGCCCCCTGCAGGATTCTGTATAGTATAACATGTCATCCATCATTACATTACATTGTATCACAGTGCTGCCCCCTGCAGGATTCTGTATAGTATAACATGTCATCCATCATTACATTGTATCACAGTGCTGCCCCCTGCAGGATTCTGTATAGTATAACATGTCATCCATCATTACATTACATTGTATCACAGTGCTGCCCCCTGCAGGATTCTGTATAGTATAACATGTCATCCATCATTACATTACATTGTATCACAGTGCTGCCCCCTGCAGGACTCTGTATAGTATAACATGTCATCCATCATTACATTACATTATATCACAGTGCTGCCCCCTGCAGGATTCTGTATAGTATAACATGTCACCCATCATTACATTGTATCACACTACTAGACTGGGTGTATATAGATCGGCTGTATATAGACAGGTCTCCACATGTTGGAATGACTTACAGTCCGTTAGCTGACAGGTAGAGTGGCTCGAGCAGGGACGGATCAGGGACGCGCAGGTGAAGGCGCTCACTTGCTGCTTGTTCCCCACTTGCTGTCTGTGCTATGACATGTACAGGCATTAAATAGGGAGCAGCAGGAGGGGCGACTCAGCTGCCCATAGAAGACAGCGGCGGTCTCCTGTTACACAGAGTGACAGCCAGCAGACCGCCGTTATTGTTGTGCATGTTGGCGGATTGTTACCTTGTAACATGGCCTATTATAGCAAACGATTATCGGTCAGAACAGCTGGTAATCATTTGGTGTAATCGAGCCCTTAGGTTATATAGTCAGGCAGGCGATCGGCTTCCAGATACCCAACAGTCCTTACCAGGACCCGTAGTCTGTCAGTATGACTGAAAAAGAAGCCATATTCCATCCAATATATCAGGATTAGGGTCTGTTCACACTGAGGAATCGGCCAGGAATTTGAAGTGGAATATACCCTTAATTTTCCTCAGATTCCACATGAAATTACACCTGTAAAATATGTACAGGGCAATGTCCTATTGTGTTCAATGGCATTTTTGTTCTGCATATCCGCTTTCTGCCCTGGGGGAATGTTCACACAGAACAAGAGACGGAATTTCGAGTGGAGCCCGCGCCGCAGATACTGCGCGATATTCCGCCTGTCCCATTGATGCAATGGGATTTCTCACGCCCATCCACTCTCTGCTCAAAGATTTAAAGGGGTTATCCAGCCCTACAAATATATGGCCATTTCCTTCAGAGACAGCCCCACTCTTGTCTCCAGTTTTGCTGCTCAATTCCATTAAAGTGAATGGAGCTTAAATGCAAATGGCACCTGAACTGGAGACAAGAGTCGTATTGTCTCTGAAAGAAAGTGGACGTGTTTTTGTAGCACTGGAGAACCCCTTTAACACGAGGCATCATATTTAGTGTATAGGGCAGGCAGAACATCAAGCAGGGTCAGCAACATGGGCTTAAAATTCTACCTCTTTTGCTGTGTGTGAACGGCCCTTATAGGGAATATTGATCCTGGTATACAGCTAGTAATAGTCAGTAATATCGTCCTCTCCTGCGCTCTTGTACTGCATGTATAATAGACAGGGAGCTAGGACCACCACCTCCTGAGTTATTAGGATTTATGGAAAACAGTGGTTCACCCACAGCGGATATATGTATGAAAAGGTATTCTAACATATAGTAAGTGCTGTGTCTTAAGTGTATATAGTAACTGTATAACCCTGATAACACTGCAGCACAGGATATGTGATATATAAGTTACTGTACAGTATAGCAGCATGTGGTGTATAATGTATAGTAACTGTATAACCCTGATAACACAGCAGCAGCTGGATATGTGATATATAAGTTACTGTACAGTATAGCAGCATGTGGTGTATAATGTATAGTAACTGTATAACCCTGATAACACAGCAGCAGCTGGATATGTGATATATATAAGTTACTGTACAGTATAGCAATCAGCATGTGGTGTATAATGTATAGTAACTGTATAACCCTGATAACACAGCAGCAGCTGGATATGTGATATATAAGTTACTGTACAGTATAGCAATCAGCATGTGGTGTATAATGTATAGTAACTGTATAACCCAGATAACACAGCAGCAGCTGGATATGTGATATATAAGTTACTGTACAGTATAGTAGCATGTGGTGTATAATGTATAGTAACTGTATAACCCTGATAACACAGCAGCTGGATATGTGATATATAAGTTACTGTACAGTATAGGAGCATGTGGTGTATAATGTATAGTAACTGTATAACCCTGATAATACAGGTGCTGGATATGTGATATATAAGTTACTGTACAGTATAGCAGCATGTGGTGTATAATGTATAGTAACTGTATAACCCTGATAACACAGCAGCTGGATATGTGATATATAAGTTACTTTACAGTATAGCAATCAGCATGTGGTGTACAATGCATAGTAACTGTATAACCCTGATAACACAGCAGCTGGATATGTGATATATAAGTTACTGTACAGTATAGCAGCATGTGGTATATACTGTATAGTAACTGCATAACCCTGATAACACAGCAGCTGGATATGTGATATATAAGTTACTGTACAGTATAGCAATCAGCATGTGGAGTATAATGTATAGTAACTGTATAACCCTGATAACACAGCAGCTGGATATGTGATATATAAGTTACTGTACAGTATAGCAGCATGTGGAGTATAATGTAAAGTAACTACATAACCCTGATAACACAGCAGCTGGATATGTGATATATAAGTTACTGTACAGTATAGCAGCATGTGATGTATAATGTATAGTAACTGTATAACCCTGATAACACAGAAGCTGGATATGTGATATATAAGTTACTGTACAGTATAGCAGCATGTGGTTTATAATGTATAGTAACTGTATAACCCTGATAACACAGCAGCTGGATATGTGATATATAAGTTACTATACAGTATAGCAGCATGTGGTGTATAATGTATAGTAACTGTACAACCCTGATAACACAGCAGCTGGATATGTGATATATAAGTTACTGTACAGTATAGCAATCAGCATGTGGTATATAATGTATAGTAACTGTATAACCCGGATAACACAGAAGCTGGATATGTGATATATAAGTTACTGTACAGTATAGCAGCATGTGGTGTATAATGAATAGTAACTGTATAACCCTGATAACACAGAAGCAGCTGGATATGTGATATATAAGTTACTGTACAGTATAGCAGCATGTGGTGTATAATGTATAGTAACTGTATAACCCTGATAACACAGCAGCATGTGGTGTATAATCTATAGTAACGGTATAACCCTGATAACAGAGCAGCTGGATATGTGATATATAAGTTACTGTACAGTATAGCAGCATCTGGTGTATAATGTATTGTAACTGTATAACCCTGATAACACAGCAGCTAGATATGTGATATATAAGTTACTGTACAGTATAGCAGCATGTGGTATATAATGTATAGTAACTGTATAACCCTGATAATACAGCAGCTGGATATGTGATGTATAAGTTACTGTACAGTATAGCAGCATGTGGTATATAATGTATAGTAACTGTATAACCCTGATAACACAGCAGCTGGATATGTGATGTATAAGTTACTGTACAGTATAGCAGCATGTGGTATATAATGTATAGTAACTGTATAACCCTGATAACACAGCAGCTGGATATGTGATGTATAAGTTACTGTACAGTATAGCAATCAGCATGTGGTATATAATGTATAGTAACTGTATAACCCTGATAACAAAGAAGCAGCTGGATATGTGATATGTAGGTTACTGTACAGTATAGCAGCATGTGGTGTATAATGTATAGTAACTGTATAACCCTGATAACACAGCAGCTGGATATGTGATATATAAGTTACTGTACAGTATAGCAGCATGTGGTGTATAATGTATAGTAACTGTATAACCCTGATAACACAGCAGCTGGATATGTGATATATAAGTTACTGTAGAGAATAGCCAAGCAGCATGTGGTGTATAATGTATAGTAACTGCATAAGAATGAAAAAAACAGCCGCAGTTTGTAGATACAGAATGAAATCATTCAGTAGCGTAGTAAAACAGGCTAAAATAGAGAAGCAGAGCTGCTGTCAGAGGTCTGTGTGGTCACATGACAACAATGGGGAAGGGGTGTGTTCCTTTTCTATACAGCAGTGTGAATGGCTGAGTGTAAGTGCAGTCACATTATAGAAGCAGTGTTTATAGCTGAGTGTAAGTGCATGCAAAGTATAGCAGCAGGGTGTATAGCTGAGTGTGAGCGCAGGCACATTATAGCAGCAGTGTGTATAGCTGAGTGTAAGTGCAGGCACATTATAACAGGAATGAAGAGGATGGGAAACACATGGGGCTGACAGGGACTGCAGGGAGCAAAACGTTCCTAATCCAAGTTACTCTTAACCCGAGATACCACTGTACTCGATTTGAGTAATGAACATTCAAGCTCATCTCTAATAACAACATATACCCCCACACTTTCCTGTATACCCCCTTACATGTAAATGGACAAAACATGACATGTCATAACTACTCGGGTCAAGCTCATCTCTAACAACTACTATCTAGAGCCTGTAACGCAGCCGTATCCCAACACTTATAGCTGCAGCATGTAACCCCCTGCAGACCCCTCAGTCACCTAAGGAGTCTACGCTGTAGGAGCCGTCACTGTATGGAGCGTGGAGGACAAGTATTCCTATAATTGCTGTTCTTGTCCCATGTGTTCATTATATAGAGGCCTGTGATGAGTCTCTACTTTCTATTAGATACTTTTATATTTCAAGAAGAAGCAACATTTACAGAGAGGCGCTGCACAGTGTAAGAGAGCACCGGAAAATCAGAGATTATGCTACAAATCACCACCAGATGGCGCCAGGAGATCACTACAAGAAATATACATCTAATATTCAGGGTGTCATCCGTACTCAATGTGTTACATAGAAAACTACAAATGCAGACAAGGCACTACCATAAAAATGAATATAACTAATAAAGTACTAAGCAATAATACCGAATTTAGCATAGGAAAACACAATATACTACTACAAGAAAAAGCATGCCAAATGCATCGGTGGCACTTCCAATAAAAAATATATGAAGAAATGAATCAATTGAGGTGACAAAAAAATATATTTTATTGGTACAAAAAGCAAGTGAGACACACAAGATATAAGCACTTAAAATACACAAACAAGACCAAACACTGTACCGTGTATAGTAGGCACGGCACAAGGACAAGCCGACATAAGTGTATGGGGATCCTCACTGGTCAAAGTAATACAAAGTGAAATAGACACAAGTACAAGGATAACGCATGATAAATGAAAAAAGCCGAGGCTTAAAGGAATGTGTATCACCAGATGTCGGCGTCCATAGAACCCCACGCGTTCCGTCCCCTCAGGGGTAACCCTTTCTCAACCCTAACCCGTCGGGGTGGTGGCGTCCCGGAGGACATATACGGAAGTTACTTGATAGGTATTTATGCTGTGTCTCTAAGATCACTGGGGTCAGGGATTGTTTTAGGCAAGTTGTGATAAGATGTATGACTTGATGCACTAAGATTACTGACAATTTTGCACTAGCACTTTAACTGTTTGCCTGTGTCATGGTCCGTTAAGCCGGTCAGGGACACGGCATGTGGAATAATAGTATAGTATAACATCATACCTCCACCGGGATAGCCACTGTTCTTTAATGTTGGTCTTTCTTTTTTTTTTTTTTTTAAACAAATTGTTTTGAATATTGTATTCAATAAAGATAGATTTTTTGGCTACATAATTTCAGCATTTTTTCCATAGACGGAGCCATATGGAGGGTCACTGTTTGCAGAACAAGTTGTTATTTTGTCCTTATTTTACTATTTAATGGATTAAGGAAGATCCTTGTAATTACCGCAATTATTCTGTGGCAAAAATGACTTCTACATCTATTCTGCGGGTCGGTACAAGCCCTAGGACCTCACACTTATATCTCTGTATTGTTTGTGACCACAGAAAATAACTTACATGAAGACTCTTCCCAGCTGCACTTTCCTCCTATTAAAGGGGTACTCCATGTCAGAAATAGAAAACCTCTCCTGCTCTGGACAGTTCCTGACATGGACAGAGGTGGCAGCAGAGAGCACTGTGTCAGACTGGAGAGAATACACCACTTCCTGCAGGACATAAAGCAGCTAATAAGTACTGAAAGACTTGAGACATTTAAAAATCTGAATAATTTTCTCAAACCAGTTGAAAAATGTTTTTCGCTGCAGCCTTTAAAGTCTATGGAATCTGCTCCTCTATAAGTAGACCATACCATCATCCAACCAAAACTAGTGGGAGCCCCCCTGAGAAGACCACCCACTGTATGCACTCTGGATCATCTGGAAGCAGATCTGCACTGTGCCCTATCACCAGCCTGGAGGGAGAGGAGAAGGGACATCAATGGTGGCAGGAGGGGGGGGGGGGGGGTGTAAAACCCCAATTACACTGTGCATGTCGGCTGATTGTTGTCTTTTAACGCTACCTGTTACAACATAATGTGGCCGAAAATCGCTTGGTGAAATAGGGCCTTAGGGGCTTGGCAAGGTGTATGTCTGAACCAGAAACACAATCCATTTGGGGTACACCCCCTGTACGCCATACATAAATTTTCATATTCCTTAAAAATATATGAATCTTTTACTAAACATGATTGTGCTGAGGAGCAGGAATGAGAGGGGAGCCATACTGGGGACTAGGAATGAGAGGGGAGCCATGCTGGGGAGCAGGAATGAGAGGGGAGCCATGCTGGGGAGCAGGAATGAGAGGAGAGCCATGCTGGGGAGCAGGAATGAGAGGGGAGCCATGCTGGGGAGCAGGAATGAGATGGGAGCCATGCTGGGGAGCACGAATGAGAGGGGAGCCATGCTGGGGAGCAGGAATGAGAGGGGAGCCATGCTGGGGAGCAGGAATGAGATGGGAGCCATGCTGGGGAGCAGGAATGAGAGGGGAGCCATGCTGGGGAGCAGGAATGAGAGGGGAGCCATGCTGGGGAGCAGGAATGAGAGGGGAACCATGCTGGGGAGCAGGAATGAGAGGGGAGCCATGCTGGGGACTAGGAATGAGATGGGAGCCATGCTGGGGAGCACGAATGAGAGGGGAGCCATGCTGGGGAGCACGAATGAGAGGGGAGCCATGCTGGGGAGCAGGAATGAGATGGGAGCCATGCTGGGGACTAGGAATAAGAGGGGAGCCATGCTGGGGAGCAGGAATGAGAGGGGAGCCATGCTGGGGAGCAGGAATGAGAGGGGAACCATGCTGGGGAGCAGGAATGAGATGGGGAGCCATGCTGGGGAGCAGGAATGAGAGGGGAGCCATGCTGGGGACTAGGAATAAGAGGGGAGCCATGCTGGGGAGCAGGAATGAGAGGGGAGCCATGCTGGGGACTAGGAATAAGAGGGGAGCCATGCTGGGGAGCAGGAATGAGAGGGGAGCCATGCTGGCGAGCAGGAATGAGAGGGGAGGCATGCTGGGGAGCAGGAATGAGAGGGGAGCCATGCTGGGGAGCAGGAATGAGATGGGAGTCATGCTGGGGAGCACGAATGAGAGGGGAGCCATGCTGGGGAGCACGAATGAGAGGGGAGCCATACTGGGGAGCAGGAATGGGAGGAGAGCCATGCTGGGGAGCAGGAATGAGAGGGGAGCCATGCTGGGGAGCAGGAATGAGAGGAGAGCCATGCTGGGGAACAGGAATGAGAGGGGAGCCATGCTGGGGACTAGGAATGAGAGGGGAGCCATGCTGGGGAGCAGGAATGAGAGGGGAGCGATGCTGGGGAGCAGGAATGAGAGGGGAGCCATGCTGGGGAGCAGGAATGAGAGGAGAGTCATGCTGGGGAGCAGGAATGAGATGGGAGCCATGTTGGGGAGCAGGAATGAGAGGGGAGCCATGCTGGGGAGCAGGAATGAGATGGGAGCCATGCTGGGAGCAGGAATGGGAGGGGAGCCATGCTGGGAGCAGGAATGAGAGGAGAGTCATGCTGGGGAGCAGGAATGAGAGGGGAGCCATGCTGGGGAGCAGGAATGAGATGGGAGCCATGCTGGGGAGCAGGAATGAGATGGGAGCCATGCTGGGAGCAGGAATGAGAGGGGAGCCATGCTGGGGAACAGGAATGAGAGGGGAGCCATGCTGGGGACTAGGAATGAGAGGGGAGCCATGCTGGGGAGCAGGAATGAGATGGGGGCCATGCTGGGGAGCAGGAATGAGATGGGGAGCCATGCTGGGGAGCAGGAATGAGATGGGGAGCCATGCTGGGGATCAGGAATGAGAGGGGAGCCATGCTGGGGAGCAGGAATGAGAGGGGAGCCATGTTGGGGAGCAGGAATGAGATGGGAGCCATGTTGGGGAGCAGGAATGAGAGGGGAGCCATGCTGGGGAGCAGGAATGAGAGGCAGCCATGCTGGGGAGCAGGAATGAGAGGGGAGCCATGCTGGGGAGCAGGAATGAGATGGGAGCCATGCTGGGGAGCAGGAATGAGATGGGAGCCATGCTGGGGAGCAGGAATGAGAGGGGAGCCATGCTGGGGAGCAGGAATGAGAGGGGAGCCATGCTGGGGAGCAGGAATGAGAGGGGAGCCATGCTGGGGAGCAGGAATGAGATGGGAGCCATGCTGGGGAGCAGGAATGAGATGGGGAGCCATGCTGGGGAGCAGGAATGAGAGGGGAGCCATGCTGGGGAGCAGGAATGAGAGGGGAGCCATGCTGGGGAGCAGGAATGAGAGGGGAGCCATGCTGGGGAGCAGGAATGAGATGGGAGCCATGCTGGGGAGCAGGAATGAGATGGGAGCCATGCTGGGGAGCAGGAATGAGATGGGGAGCCATGCTGGGGAGCAGGGATGAGATGGGGGCCATGCTGGGGAGCAGGAATGCGGGGAGCTGCGGGTTGTGTTCTAATACCGATGACGCCACTTCTATAGCCTAGCCAGTGATAGTACTGTCGTGATGCCAGTGATAGTACTGTTGTGATGCCAGTGATAGTACTGTTGTGATGCCAGTGATAGTACTGTCGTGATGCAGGTGTGGTGGTATACCTTCTTTTAGTTGTGGTCAGGTTGTGATGGGTCCCTTGGGCTCTTGTCACTGTGGTCCGGAGTGGGAAGATGACCCAGAAGGACTGTCTGTATAACCACCCACAGAAAGGGGAGAGTAACCCAAGGAATGTGTAGCCGGTGTGTGTGGGTGCTGGTGCAATGATCACGGAGTCCGTGTAGAATAAATAAGATGGCTTTACTAATAGTCTCTTGCAATACAGGATAGCTTGGCAATGGATAACTTCTGTGATACAGACTTGAGTTCACTGAATCTGTGCTGGGAGATGCTCTAAGTGCTGAGGTAGAGTAACAATTACTGTGGAGCTTAGCATTGAGGAGAGTAGAGGAGTTTGTCGGGAGAGACCCAACCCAGGGTAGTAGTGTGCTCTGCCGGAACTTGAAATATACTTTTAAGAAGAATACTTGAGAGAAAAATACTTGTGCCTGTGTTTTACTAAACCACCATCTGCCCTGCAGTGTCGGGGGACCCGTCCTACTAGGGTGACACAAGCCCCGAACTAGGTTACCTGGGTAAAGCTAAGTGTCAGAGGGTGTCCTGGTTTCACCTGTGCTGCGAGATAGAGTATGCATACCTTGGTTACTGTTGTTTTGCTCTATCTGGATCAATTCCTCTGCCTTAGAATACCTAACGGCACTTTTAAAAGAGGTCCACGGCATCGGCTGGGGTGATCTCTGACTTGTCCTCCTTTTGGGATTAACACTGCATAGTGTCTGTAGCTATAGTCTTTGAAAGAAAAGTCTCAAAGTTCTCCATATATGTGTGTCTCTGTCCACCAACACAACTCAACTGGAAGTGTCCCCTAGGGTTGTGTGTGTATGTATAGAGAGATGAGATAGGTAGAAAAGAAAGAGTATAATGTGTTACAGAAACAACCGTAACCTTATAGTGACTACAGCTGTGCAATACATAACAAGACTTAAAAATAACACTGACACCTAGTGGTGAAATCATACACTACTACCTTCATCCCCACTGAAGAGATAACTTTGCGACAGGTGCCTAGGGCACTTAACTGTGGGACACCACATCGGGCCTTTTCATCACTTATTAATCTATGGGGTTTTTTAGGAGGTGACAAATAAAATCCTAATTCTTGCACTCGGTATTTTTCCCTGTGCGGAATGTTCCATTATAATAGTCTGGGGAGCGGCCTCATCTGATGACTACAGGGGTAGCTGAGGCTTCTGGCTCTGAGGCCTCTGCACTGATCAGTAGAATCCATCCACTATACACAGTATCCCAAAACATTAGACAGAGAAGGTTGTGCAGTCGACATCTTAAACCACATATTATGATCAGAGTGGCAATGGCTCATCTATATGGACTGTATCGGCAATTGGGGTCCATCACTAATGGGGTCCCTACACAGGTGTTATAGAGTCAACCCAGGAGAAGAAAGCCCAATGATGATTGAGTCCACTCCCAGGGTTTAGTTCTTCCCAGTAAATGAACACAAGAAAAAGGACACTTGACTTCTCAGTCACTGACTCCTCCCCCTCCCACAAGTCCCGCCCAGGAGGAGCTGATTGAGCACAATGATTGGCTGATAGAAGCTCCTCCTTCCATTTTTTTTTTAACCAACCTGTTACGAGTGGAGACACCAGACTCTCGGCCTCCATCCTTGGAGAACTCGTCACCTGGAAGTTTCTCTGTTAACAAAAGTCGCCACAAGTGAAAGTTGCGAGAAGTCGTTTGTGGAACTTTGCGTCTGTGATGTAGCAATTTATTCCGGAGAATAGCAGAACGTTCCGGCACATGGTGATGTTCATACACAGACCCCAATGTCTGATAACTTCTCACTTCCGATAGAAAAATTTACCTCCCCGCGTTTCATTGTTTTCCATACATCACAGGAATTCATTCTGAGGACAGGGAGAAATGATACAGTCAAAATTGAAGGCGCTCATCTCTGTTCTAGCAGAAACCTTATTTATTTTCCCGGCAGTTCACAATATCGGAATGAAGTTATTCTTGGCGTCGGCCAATTGTGAAGCCGCAGCCGGAGAAGGCGACTCATCAAACACTCCGTCAAACTGGCCTCAATTGTCCCATTCTCCCGGGAGGAGCGCGCTCCGGGCCTCCGCTCAGATTAGATTGCTTCTGAAAAGAATTCCTCTCAGTAACCGGCGACTTTCTCCTTAGATCTTCGCCTGTCACCCTGGATGACAATGGACCTGTCAGGCGCAGGAAGCCATATTGTGGGCTGAAGCCGCACCAGACCCATTGCTCAGAATTATAGAGCACTTCACCCTACAATCAAATCTCAGCCCCAGAGTCGTCTCCTCTTGGGAGATCTTGGTCTCTCTGTAGGTAACAGGTGACCACCGCTAATGGCGGCCATTATCCTGCCCGGAGGGGTCATCACCCAACTTTATATACTCACTAGAATTCTGCATGGTCCTGTATTATCACATTCTATTATACTCATGAACCAGGCAGCACAGGATGAGCATGTGTAGTGAAGCCCCATTGTATGTGTCCATAGATGTAAGTGAACTCAATGAGATTATAACACACAGAATAACAGTAGGCTGGGTTCACACTGCGTTTTTGCAATCTGTCTTTTCCATCATTTTTTTTTTTTTTTTAAACAGATGAAAAAACGGATACATTTGTATTTTTTGAGTAAATGAACATTGATTTTTTCACTATTACTTTTGGAGTGCTGCGATCTTCTCGTTCCTGTGCATTTGAATTTGTAATCATTTTTCCATTGACTTCCATTATAAAAAAAATAAAAATAAAAAACACATCCTTTTTTTGCATACACAAAAATGAGGTTGACCACGTCTTTGTGTACATTAACCCCTTAACGACCATGGGCGTACATTTACGCCCCCACTGCCTGTGCCTTAACGCAGGAGGGTGTAAATGTACGCCCGGCCAGGGTCCTCGGCTATGGAGCGGGCTCACAGGCTGAGCTCACTCCATGGCAGGTGAGGACTGGCTGTTATCTGCAGCCAGGCCCTCACCCTCAATGGCAGGCCGGCGCAATCGCGCGGCCGCCCGCCATTAAAACCCTAAAGGCTTTAAAAATAAAAGTCAAAATCACCCCTCCTTCCCATCTTATACATAAAACACATAAAAATAATAAAATTAATTAACATATTATATACCCCAGCGTGTGTAATCGTCCAATCTATTAAAATAAAACAATACTATTCGCGCACGGTGAACGGCGTGAACAAAAAGCGGTAAAAAAAAAAAGCAGAGATTTTTTTTTGCTTCTGATCTAGAACAAAATGTTACTCATAAAAACTAAAGAACATGACGCCAAAAATGATGCCCCATACGACCCTGTAGGCGAAAAAATAAAAGCGCTATAAGAGTCTCAATACGGCAAATTTAAATATACTTATTAGCAAAAAAAAAGTTTTACTACTAATAAAAATAGAAAAACGTTAGAAAACCTAGTAAACCTGCATATCGCTGTTTTCAGACCGACCTATAGAATAAATAATAAATGTCAGTTTTACCATAAAGTGCATTACGTAAACATGGAAGCCCCCCAAAATTTGCGGAATCACATTTTTTGACCCAAATTCCCCTTATAAATGATATTTTGGGGATTCCTGAAAAAAACAAGCCCCCACATGGCCCTGTAGGTGGAAAAATGAAAGAGTTATGGGTCTTAGAAGGCGAGGAGAAAAAAAACGAAAATGCAAAAGTGACAATTGGCCCAGTCCTTAAGGGGTTAAAAAAACGAATGTGTTTCTATATAAATCAATGGAAAAACGGATCAGAACGGATGCACACAAATCCATCCATTTTTTCATCCGTTTTTTTGCACACAAAAAAAGCTGAAAAAAACTTTGCAAAAACACTGTGTGAACCCGGCCTAAATCTTGGGATAGAAATCCTGATAATCCAGCAGATTATAATCCTGTAAATATCAGGAAATTACCTGATCGTCCGTTCTTCTAGAACACTGAGATCCTCACAGACCCCTATGAGGTGGTCACGTCTCTTGGCCGATCTTCCCGCTGTTTCTTCTCGTTGTCGGTCGTGTTTTTTCTCGCATAAATTAACTGGTCGCGGTTTTGCCTACAGGTCTGTATGGAAATACCGGGGACATTTGTAGCTGAATGTCAGAATTTGTCGAGCATTAAACTTGTTGTTTTCTCATTACAAAACTCAATAAACGGAAACATTTAGTAAATTAGATAGAAATGCGGCATTAAAGGGACAGTACACGTCTCCTGCGCCGCATAGTCAGAGGTTTATGCTATTTAGAGATTTATTAAGAGAAGATGCAGGAAAACTGAGAATTAAAGGAGACCTCTCCCCATACAGCACTCTGCTAGGAATGACGGCAATAGCCAGGAGTGCTGCAGGTAGCACTGTATATTAAAGGAGAACTCTGGAGAGGAGGACAGAGGAGTCTGGAGGAGGGGGACAGAGAAGTCTGGAGGAGGACAGAGGGATCTAGAGAGGGCAGAGGGGTCTGGAGAAGGAGGACAGAGGGGTCTAGTGGAGGATAGAGAAGACTGGAGGTGGAGGACAGAGGGCCACAACAAAAATCCACTTCAGAGGTGCGGAAACATAATAAAGAATGTATACTTACCAGTCCCTGTGCCCACGCTGCGCTGCTCATGGACCCTCCTCTGGCTCCTGTTCCTGCAACACCTCAATCCGGGCTCAGGAATGCCTGCTCAGCCTATCAGAGACTAAGACAGGACATTGCTGCACTGATTGGCTGAGCAAGTACTTTCCCCCAGTCTTGACGTACCAGGAAGCCGGGAGGAAATGAGGTCTGTCTGCTGTCAGAGAACTGGTGATGCGGCACCACCTGGGTACAGAGATGGGTAAGTAAAGGTTCTTTATTGCTCCCTGGCTCCTCCCTCTTTCTGTAGACAACACATCATCCTCTGATGTCACAGGAGGTGTGGCTGGATTGTGTCTCTGAGCTCTAGCCCGGCCCCCTGAGTGATGTCATCATCTTGGACCAGCCCATGAGACCATCCTTCACATACACAGATATATAGTGACCCCCGGTGTGCAGGTACGGTCGGTCACTTGCTAGATGTTGAGGTTTGACGCCAGTTCTATGGTGTTGGCCGAGATACAGCCGGGCCCAGTGATATTATGTTGTGACGCCAGTGCCGGTTGGGCACACAGGTATGGTGGCACACCTGCTTTTAGTTTAAAGGGCCGGTTGTACCTTGTTCCCCTGTGGTCAGTGACCTGCCGGGCTGCTGCGGGATCCCTTGGGATGTTATCACGGTGGTCCGGAGTGGAGTAGTGACCCTCCCGGACTATAGGTACTGCCGCCCACAGAAAGGGGAGATGAAAGATCACAGAGTCTCTTTATGATAAATAAACTTGTTTTTACTTGAAAGGTCCTTGTGTGCAGCAAGTTATACAGATTTACAGGGTGCGGAACACTTGATGGTTCCCTTGATAAAGCACTTAGGACAATAAGACACTTGATAATACAACATCCAGATCTGCGATAGGAATGTAGTATAGAGTACAGTCGTGCTGAGTGAGTAGCTTGTTGAGAGATACAAATAATCAGAGTAGCAGAGAGGAGGATGTCATGAGAGACCCAACCCAAGTAGTACTGTGCCCTGCCGGGATGTTGGAGGATGAGGTAGAAGAATACTTAAAAGAAGAGAATACTTGTGCCCGTGTATTGACCTTTGGTTCTTCACACCACCTAATGCCCAACAGTGTAGGGTGACCCGTCCTATGAGGGTGACACAAGGCCTCAGACCCTGTTACCTGGGATGAGCTGAATGCTGAGGATTTCCTGCTGACAACCGCGCTGTGAGATAGAGTTCCTAGGCTTATCACAACTTTGCTCTATCCGGATCAATTCCTAGCTTACTGCTGTCTGTGGATACTGTCCTGCACTGTGACTCTCCTAGTCCACGGCGTGGGTTGAGATGATCTCTGACTTGTCCTCTCCTGTAAGGGCTTAACACTGCATAGTGTTGTGTAGGGTAGACTGAGAATAAACTGTAAGCTGTGTCTTGCTTCCTACGGGGATCTGACTAAGACTGACCCTTGAGAGTAGGGGGACCTGGAAGAGGGTCAGAGCCCAGAGAGGACCACTAGGGAGCGATCTAGCTTGTGTCCTTCCTCCACAATGTCCAACACAAAAGACTCATACACTTCCTCTACCCATGAGACTTCCTTCCTCAGCATAACCAACATGCACTGTGAATGGGTGAAGAGTGCAGCAAGAGAAGTAAAGAGAGAGGTGATAGGAGAGAAGAAGAAAAGATTCCCATAGGCTCACAGATCCATGTGACACACAAATAAACCATAACCCTTTCCATACTTCAGCCGTGCAGCATCTAAGTACATATACCTAATACAGTGACATCTAGTGGTGAAACGTTATCACTACTCATCACCACTTACAATAAGTACAGGCTTTTACTAAGGGTGTAACCAATAGCAACACCCGTGGTGGGACACCACACGTATGTATATATCTTTATTGGGACATTTAGGTGGAGTAATGTGTGATTACAGCATGCTGCCTTGTGCTGAATGATGCCACAGAATGACCAGATAGGAAGTGAATGCAGCAGCTGCAATAGTCTGCAGTGACATAAGAACAGCAGGAGTGCTAGGGGAGGGTAGTAGGCAGGGTGGGAGGACTGTGATGAAGAGCTGAGGGAAAGCAATGCATTCTGGGACTTGTAGTACTGAGCAACTCAGTGAAAGTAATGAGACTTCATTGTTGGATGATTTCATTCACTGAGATCCTGAAGATGATGAAGAATAGAAAACAGAGTTTATTGTGAATAGAATGGGGGGTCCATACTTTGTATCTACCTCTGTAGACTCCCACATCTCCGGTTTATCTTAGAATTTCTGGTACTATTTCTTTTCATCCGTTCTATGAGACCCCCCTCCTGTGTGACCCCGAATCCGGGCTCCGCGGCCCGGGAAACAATCAGGAGATTCTTATTGTGAGTTGTTTGCAGGCAGCACGTAGGCGTGGTGGCAGCGCGGGGGTCGCAGCGCCTTCTCCGTGCGTTACGTGGAATAAACGCGGCAGATTAGAGCGCCTCATTATCAGCTCTTGACCCCCGAGACCTCGGCTTCTATACTTGATTCAATATCTTCCCGGAGACGCTAAATAACGATGGAATTAAACAACTTTATTTCAGTAGGAGCCATGAAAAGAAGAAGGAGCAGGAGGAGGAAGAGGAGGAGGAGGAGGAGGAAGGGCAGGAGTGATAATGGTGACTGTACACAATGCCGAGCGAGGACGCCAAATCCACCAACAAACACATCAACTCATCCTGAGCGGGGGGCACGGGGGTCTCACATCAGCCAAACACACAGGGACTGGAGAAGTAGCAGAGCTGAGTATGTGTTATCTGTGCTGTTACATAGGACTGCTGGTGACACTACTACATTATCTGTACTCAGAGATATCACTGTGTTATCTGTGCTGTTACATAGGACTGCTGGTGACACTACTACATTATCTGTACTCAGAGATATCACTGTGTTATCTGTGCTGTTACATAGGACTGCGGGTGACATCTACTACATTATCTGTACTCAGAGATATCACTGTGTTATCTGTGCTGTTACATAGGACTGCGGGTGACATCTACTACATTATCTGTACTCAGAGATATCACTGTGTTATCTGTGCTGTTACATAGGACTGCGGGTGACATCTACTACATTATCTGTACTCAGAGATATCACTGTGTTATCTGTGATGTTACATAGGACTGCAGGTGACGTCTACTACATTATCTGTACTCAGAGATATCACTGTGTTATCTGTGCTGTTACATAGGACTGCAGGTGACGTCTACTACATTATCTGTACTCAGAGATATCACTGTGTTATCTGTGGTGTTACATGGGACTGCAGGTGACAGCTACTGCATTATCTGTACTCAGAGATATCACTGTGTTATCTGTGGTGTTACATAGGACTGCAGGTGACATCTACATTATCTGTACTCAGAGATATCACTGTGTTATCTGTGGTGTTACATAGGACTGCAGGTGACATCTACTACATTATCTGTACTCAGAGATATCACTGTGTTATCTGTGCTGTTACATAGGACTGCGGGTGACATCTACTACATTATCTGTACTCAGAGATATCACTGTGTTATCTGTGATGTTACATAGGACTGCAGGTGACGTCTACTACATTATCTGTACTCAGAGATATCACTGTTATCTGTGCTGTTACATAGGACTGCAGGTGACTACTACATTATCTGTACTCAGAGATATCACTGTGTTACCTGTGATGTTACATAGGACTGCAGGTGACATCTACATTATCTGTACTCAGATATATCACTGTGTTACCTGTGGTGTTACATAGGACTGCAGATGACATCTACATTATCTGTACTCAGAGACATCACTGTGTTATCTGTGCTGTTACATAGGACTGCAGGTGACTACTACATTATCTGTACTCAGAGATATCACTGTGTTATCTGTGATGTTACATAGGACTGCAGGTGACTACTACATTATCTGTACTCAGAGATATCACTGTGTTATCTGTGGTGTTACATAGGACTGCAGGTGACTACATTATCTGTATTCAGAGATATCACTGTGTTATCTGTGGTGTTACATAGGACTGCAGGTGACATCTACTTCATTATCTGAACTCAGATATATCACTGTGTTATCTGTGGAGTTACATAGGACTGCAGGTCACATCTACTACATTATCTGTACTCAGAGAGATATCACTGTTATCTGTGCTGTTACATAGGACTGCAGGTGACATCTACTACATTATCTGTACTCAGAGATATCACTGTGTTATCTGTGGTGTTACATAGGACTGCAGATGACTACTACATTATCTGTACTCAGAGATATCACTGTGTTATCTGTGGTTACATAGGACTGCTGATGACTACTACATTATCTGTACTCAGAGATATCACTGTGTTATCTGTGGTGTTACATAGGACTGCAGGTGACATCTACTTCATTATCTGAACTCAGAGATATCACTGTGTTATCTGTGCTGTTACATAGGACTGCAGGTGACTACTACATTATCTGTACTCAGAGATATCACTGTGTTATCTGTGGTGTTACATAGGACTGCAGGTGACATATACTACATTATCTGTACTCAGAGAGATATCACTGTTATCTGTGGTGTTACATAGGACTGCAGGTGACATCTACTACATTATCTGTACTCAGAGATATCACTGTGTTATCTGTGGTGTTACATAGGACTGCAGGTGACATCTACTACATTATCTGTACTCAGAGATATCATTGTTATCTGTGGTGTTACATAGGACTGCAGCTGACATCTACTACATTATGTTAGGTGGAGTTCTCTCTGGTCTGATCCAGAGCTGCAGTCACAATTCTGCTGGTTCTCTCAGCTTTCTCTATTGCTGGTATTGTCTGTACTGCTCACGCTCTGCTGTGCTGCATTGTGGGAGATGTAGTGTTCACACCTGTCTCCGGTCCTCAGCATTACCGGATACTTTACAGAACGGATATTTTGGAATATACAGAATTTCTTCTCCTGAAATCATGTAGGAAAGTCGAATGTTTCCAGCACCTTCCTCCTCGCTCCCGTGTAGCCGCCTGCAGTCCTGACACCGCAGCAGATGGCGCAGGTGAAATCAAACGCAGGCAGCAGCTGGCGCGAGCAGCGGGGAGGTCTGAAGAAGACGACAAGATAGAAATGAACGGATTTCTGGAGTTTCAGTCAGAAATCTTGCATGCAAATGAAGATGAATCAACCGGCAGAAGGCGCGCATGATGAATGGGGCAGCGCGGGCCGGATGATGTATGGCCGTGTATGGAGCTAGATGTGGGTTATGTACATTCTAAAAGGTTATAAACCTCAGAGCGCAGATATTATGTAAGACGTGAGGCCGCGCCTCCGGCTACAACCACAACCATTCCAGTGTTTGGAGCAAGTGGTTGAGTTAAAGGGGTACTCCAGTGAAAATATTTTTCTTTCAAATCAACTGGTTTCAGTTATATAGGTAATCTCCAGTCTTCCAGTACTTATCAGCTGCTGTATGTCCTGCAGGAAGTGGCATATTCTATCCAGTGTGACACAGTGCTCTCTGCTGCCACCTCTGTCCATGTCAGGAGGTTTTCTATGGAAATTTGCTGCTGCTCTGGACAGTCCCTGACATGGACAGAGGTGGCAGCAGAGAGCACTGTGTCAGACTGGAGAGAATACACAACTTCCTGCAGGACATACAGCAGCTGATAAGTACTGGAAGACTGGAGATTTTAAAATAGATGTAATTTACAAATCTGTATAACTTTCTGACACCAGTAAATTTGAAATATAAAAAATGCCACTGGATAACCCCTTTAAATATTAAAGTTTTTTAATATTTTGCAGACTGTGGATGGAATCCGGCACCGATCCGCTGTGTATGACCTGCTGTGTTACTGTCGTATGCCTGCGCTGAGGGCCAACACCTAAGGTCCTGCGCAGGCCATGCATATATCTGGGGGATACTATCACATTCTCATAGGATTTGCACCTGCATTGCTGTAGATTTTTGCTATTTTGCACCCTAGCGAGCCAACGCATTTTACATTGATTCTGTGTGGAAATGCGTCAGTAAGTGATAGGACGCGTCTCGCCTTCTGCTTATGGATTTTCAGGATCAGCTCCTTCCAGTTCTACCTGATTTTGAGTTGTTAGAGGAAGGAGGGGGAGGGGGGGGATAAAACGTATTTATCACAATGACTGTAAAAAAATGTTTAAAAAATTGAGCATCTCGTGTTCAAATAGAAAGGAATAAAAAGTTATTAAAAGTTGTATGTGCCCCACAGTGGTACCAATAAAAAGTACAGCCCGTCCCACAAAAAACGATCCGTCCAGCTCCGCCCATGGAAGTTACCGAAATAACGGACAAATGTTATTTTGTCTCAAAAAGGAAAACATTAAAACACAATATAAGTGAAATAAAGGGAGACGGGAGCGAGAATACAGGAGAGACGGCGCTCACAATACAGCAGCACAAAAACATTTCCCAGGGGTGACGGCAGGATTTTTTTTTTTTTGTGATCACATAACGTTTTCTTTGTTTATATCTACTTTATACACCCACTAGGTGTCACCCTTCCTGTCACCCTACGGTCCATGCTCCTTCTCTGCTGATATTTGGTCTTTTCTCTAATGAAAAAAAAAACAGAGACCAAACACAGGAAGTCGCCGACCTTTGTGCTTCCAGACACAGCTTGGTATTGATTGATTGATTGATTGACAGCACACGGAGAAGGACAAGTCCTCACTGCGCATGTATTCAGCTCCTGCACGTCCACATTCAGTAGCAGATAATCCTGGGTGGGGGGGGGGGGGGGCGGGCTTGCATTGTATGGTCAGCTCTCCATTGCAAAACTGCTTTTGTGATCACAACCCCTGTTGATTTCTTTAAAAAAAAAAAAAATCTTCACAGAAACAATTTAAGATTTATATATATAAAAAAAAAGGCAAATTGCAAAAGTAAAACACGAAAACATATTAACAGAATGAAGGTAACGTGAATTATTCTGAATCATAAGCTGCATAAAAAATGGTGGAATTGAGGCTTTTTTTAAAAAATATTTTAGAAAGCTATTCAGTAGGTTTCATCTATGTAGCACTAAAGAATATAACTCATGCTGCAAAAAAAAACAAAAAAACATAGTAAATGGTAACTAAATAGCTACATGGTAAATAAAAGTGATGACTGTGATTATGAGAACCTTGCTGCCTTCTTATGGGGTGAGCTAGGGGTCAACAGTAAAGATGGTGGAGCGGCACACGTATCCCATCCATGTGGTATACGCTTCCAGCAGCTCAGGGTTATCTGTATACTATCAGTACCTATCACTGTATAAGAAATCCCCTCCCCTAATTAAATAGAGGGTTTGGCGCGGTGGCTGTGGCGATACATGATCGCTTTGTCACCTGGTCATAAATATTGAAATGTGTTCAGAAATCAAAGGGAATTTTAATTACATCAACATTAAACTGAAATGAAACAACTTGGCGACGAGCGATCTGCCAAAAACCATATGTGAGGGGAGCGGCGCTCAGCAAAGTGTCACAGCCACACGGCGGGGAGACAGCGGCGTATGAAGGGAGGGGAGTAATGCTACTGTCATAATGATCATAGAGATGAGTGCAGGGAGGGGATAGAGAGAACTGTGCAGCTGTAATTGTATGACCACACAGTTCTCTCTATGATCATAGACATGAGTGCAGAGAGGAGACAGAGAGGACTGTGCAGCTGTAACTGTATGGTCACACAGTTCTCTCAATGATCATAGAGATGAGTGCAGGGAGGGTTCAGAGAGGACTGTGCAGCTGTAATTGTATGACCACACAGCTCTCTCTATGATCATAGTCATGAGTGCAGAGGACTGTGCAGCTGTAATTGTATGACCACACAGCTCTCTCTATGATCATAGTCATGAGTGCAGAGAGGACTGTGCAGCTGTAACTGTATGGTCACACAGTTCTCTCAATGATCATAGACCACAGTGTATGACCACACAGTTCTCTTCATGTCCAGTCATAGTAGTCCATAGTATATACAAAGCCTATGACCAGTTGATGTAATACTGCTCCTGGCATACTGGGCAATGTGGTTCCCATTGATGCCCATCTCCCGATGCACCTGAACCCTCCTGGATTTGGAGTCTGGTGTGAGGAAGGTTCTGGAGAGGAGGTTTGGTATATAGTTTAATGTCAGTAGCGATATGGAAATCTTTGACACTTGTGACATTTGGCGACATGCCTGGAGACACAGCAGCAGCGAGAGCGGCAGACGGAGGAACGGACGGGATCTCATCACAGATACAGAGTTCAAAGCCCTTATAGATGGTGCTGGCGGGAAGGGGGGGGGTCATGCCGACTGCGGCTCCTCCGCACAATCCGACAGGTTCGCAGGCGATATGTCGGACTTCAGGTCGACTGATGGGTTGGTCTCTTCAGGGTCCGGCTGGGTGGCTTCACTGTCATATATAATGTCTTCTGGATTCGGGGCTGGCGGACAGAACTCCTCTGTAGGGAACATCTGACGGAAAATATTCTCTGCCTGCAAAAGACGAACACAGAAACAAGAGTCCAGTAAGGTTATCAGTCTGCACCCAGGAAAGCTGGGTGACAGCCAATACTGCTACCACTGCTCCGGGACAGCCAAAGGCAAACCCATCATAGCTATGGGGGCGATGGAGGCCAATGCTACGGGAGCTATGGAGGCCAATGCTACGGGAGCGATGAAGGCCGATGCTATGGGGGCGATGGAGGCTGATGCTATGGGAGCGATGAAGGCTGATGCTATGGGGGCGATGGAGGCCGATTCTACGGGAGGGATGGAGGCCGATGCTACGGGAGGGATGGAGGCCGATGCTACGGGAGTGATGGAGGCTGATGCTATGGGAGGAATGGAGGCCAATGCTATGGGAGCTATGGAGGCCGATGCTACGAGAGGGATGGAGGCCGATGCTACAGGAGGGATACCTCATATCTTACTTTGAAGCGTTAGGTCCACTAGGCTTAAACGATAGAAACGAGCTACACGTGTTCCTTTAATGTTTTTAATGTGTTGTGAAGTTACATGTATTGTATTGTGTACGTCACCCAGGGGTGGAGTATATAGTCATGTGATGTGTAACATGATGCTGTCAATCACCAGCTAGAGGAAGTGTTCAGCTGAACACGAAACGTGCGTCGCTGTGACCTGATTGCCAAGCTCCCTCTCCCTGCAATTTTTAATGGATTTATCATTACAATAAAGAAGATTTTACGTCCTGGGTGAGTGCCGATTTCTTTATTCTTTGCACTGTATCGGAATTGGACTTTTCATGATCAGAGCACCCCCACATAGGATGTATTTATAGTGTCTAGTGTGAGATACAATAGCGGGTCAAGCTAAGTCAGTAGTGCCGAGTATTTGTTCTTCTGGAGAGTAAGTGTAGCTACTACACCAGTTAGATACACGAGGCAGTGTATCTACTACCTTTCAGTTGGATAAACGAGGCAATGTAGCTACTACCCTTTAGTTAGATACATGAGGCAGTGTAGCTACCACCCTTCAGTTGGATACATGAGTCAGTGTAGCTACCACCCTTCAGTTGGATACATGAGGCAGTGTATCTACTACCCTTCAGTTAGACACATGAGGCAGTGTAGCTACCACCCTTCAGTTAGATACTTGGTGCAGTGTATATCACAAGGATGAATGGCTGTATACTGATCTCACCTGCTGGATGGCGCCATCATACCCAAAGCAGGTGTCTGGTCCACTGCACACATACACGTTGGACGGGAGTCCTGTATACACCTGACGATCTATTCCAGAGGAGTCTCTCATGTTAAAGTACAGAACCCAGAGAGCCTGTGGCTTCTCCTGCTCCGCACCTGGATCTACAGGGAAAGAACAGCAATGTCATCAGTGTAAGACGTGGGATCACATAAAACCAAGGAAACTAACCCTGACATCCCTCGATGCTGCATCTATTCACTGACAGCAAGCATAGATAAATGGTGAAGAAATTCTGTTAATAACTTGCAGAACTGTTCATTATACAATGAATCTATTCACATAAGATGGTCCTGGCCCTTTAATGAACACATGGCAGGCTGACAGACTGTATAGTTCCAGGATGGCGAACCTATGGCACACATGGCAGAGGCGGCACTCAGAGCTTTATCTGCTGCCATGTGCGCCATTGATCCCTCGCTAACAGGAAATCCAGGACAGCTGGCCCAGGTTCCCCGCCCGCCTGTACGTCTTTTCTTTCAGATGGATGTGCATTTGCTTAGACACCTGAAAACTGTAAGCAAGTCCGCGGCTTACACTTATAGACTGCGACCTTTGCCCTGACGCAGAACTCCTGTCAGAATGATGGGTGTGCTGCTCCTCACTAACACTCCCCACTCTGGGCTGTATGGTCCGCTGCAGTGCAGCCTCTAGGGGTCATCTGAGGAGACAGCCAGGAGGGGCGAGAGTTACTGAGGAAAGGCTGCTCTCATTTTCCTTTTTATATATAAATGCAGTGAGGGAACACAGCCTATCTGGGTGCTCTTCCCAGCTGTACTCTTCCTGCAGACGGGACCTGGATTTTCATGTCCTGGAGTTTATAACCACAGGTGCTAGCCACAGCCACCGGCCCAGCAGGGAAGAGCGGCCTTCATTTACTAATTTATTTTTGTTTTTCAGATATCGGTATCCTGTGGACTATGTCGATGACCATTTGATTGTTTTAATTAATAAAAGAGTGTGGGGTGTTCCTATAAAAAAAAAGTAATAATAATAATAATAATAAAAAATTATCACTGCTGCTTTTTTTTTTTTTTTACTCACTTTAAAGGGTTAGTAGTGTAAGCCAGACAGCGTCCATTACTAAGCTGGGGGTTAGTTTTAGCCTGTTTAATTAAACTATTACCTCAGCACCCACCGCTACAGGGGTACTAAAGGCAGTAACAGGCTGGTATTATTAGGCTGGGAGGGGCCAAAATAAATGGCTCTTCTTACCCTGGTAATACTAGGCTGATGCTGTTCAGATTTTAACAGGCAGGTTATAAAACAGAGGGGAATCCTTTACTTTTTTTAAAAAAAAAAACATTTTATATTAGGACCCCTTTCTGTTTTATAACCAGCCAGGTTAAAAAAAAACAAAAAAAAAACACAGCAGCAGCCTAGTAGTACCAGGGTGGGAAGGGTCCTCCTTAGCCTAATAATACTAGCCTGCTACTGGCTCAGACCCAGAGCCCAGGACTACTGATACCTGGCTCTTTCCAGTATCCCTGTGGTGGTGGGTACTGTAGTAATAATTTGGGGGTCAGTGATAGGCATTTTACAGGCTTACACTAAACCCCAACTTAGTAATGGATGCTATCCAGCAGAAAGCTACCACTATTAAGCCTGTAAGAAAAACTAAACAAAACAGCACAGCAGAGAAGACCCTCACAACCCTTGTTGACCGTTTTATAAAACAATAGTGGGATCTGGTTAAAATATACATTGATACATTGTACAGTGTAGTATAATAGGTGATAAAATGTATAGTGTAGTATAATAGGCGATACAATGTATAGTGTAGTATAATAGGTGATACAATGTATAGTGTAGTATAATAGGTGATAAAATGTATAGTGTAGTATAATAGGTGGTACAATGTATAGTGTAGTATAATAGGTGATAAAATGTATAGTGTAGTATAATAGGCGATACAATGTATAGTGTAGTATAATAGGTGACACAATGTATAGTGTAGTATAATAGGTGATAAAATGTATAGTGTAGTATAATAGGCGATACAATGTATAGTGTAGTATAATAGGTGATAAAATGTATAGTGTAGTATAATAGGCGATACAATGTATAGTGTAGTATAATAGGCGATACAATGTATAGTGTAGTATAATAGGTGATAAAATGTATAGTGTAGTATAATAGGCGATACAATGTATAGTGTAGTATAATAGGTGATACAATGTATAGTGTAGTATAATAGGTGATAAAATGTGTAGTATAATAGGTGATACAATGTATAGTGTAGTATAATAGGTGATACAATGTATAGTGTAGTATAATAGGTGATAAAATGTGTAGTATAATAGGTGATACAATGTATAGTGTAGTATAATAGGTGATACAATGTATAGTGTAGTATAATAGGCGATACAATGTGTAGTGTAGTATAATAGGTGATACAATGTATAGTGTAGTATAATGGGTGATACATTGTATAGTATAATAGGCGATACAATGTGTAGTATAATAGGTGATACATTGTATAGTGTAGTATAATAGGTGATACATTGTATAGTGTAGTATAATGGGTGGTACAATGTATAGTATATTAGGTGATACAATGTATAGTGTAGTATAATGGGTGATACATTGTATAGTGTAGTATAATAGGTGATACAATGTATAGTGTAGTATAATAGGTGATACAAAGTGTAGTATAATAGGTGGTACAATGTATAGTGTAGTATAATGGGTGATACATTGTATAGTGTAGTATAATAGGTGATATAGGTGTACAGTGTGTAGGTGTAGTATAATAAGAGCTGTTCCCCTGTCTAGTATAATAAGAGCCGACAGGCGGTAACCCTGGTCCCCCTGGTCCCCCTGTTATTATGTGGCAGGTCGCCCTATACCCCTATAATGCAGGAATCTACATAAGTGGCGGTGTCAGACGCAGGCGTCGGCATTTACACAATTACAGATTTCGCAGCATCTGACAAAACTGGATTAGAAATGTTTTGTGTTATTACTGGGATATAAAGGAGGCAGCGCGGAGGAGTCAGGCGGAAATGTCAGGGAAGTCATTAATACAAATGTCAGGGTACGGCAATAACCAGCACCAGGGGGGCACCGCCGGCTAATGGAGCCCACTATGCAGATGACTGGTGTAAGTGACTGCAAACACGCCGCTCACTGCTCCCGCAACCTGTTTATGAAGTGTCGCTCCTCCAGATGATTATTGCTTTCTGTCCCTGACAATGCGGAGGCCACAGCGGAACATTGTGTGATGGGAGAAGAGACTCCGGGGATGTAATGGACAGCGGGCGGAACAGATCAGAGGGGGCTCCTGGTGGTCACACACAGGGGGGGAGATGCAGCACCAACAGTGGAGATCACACACAGGGGGGAGAGCTGCAGCACCAACAGTGGGGGTCACACACAGGGGGGGAGCTGCAGCACCAACAGTGGGGGTCACACACAGGGGGGAGAGCTGCAGCACCAACAGTGGGGGTCACACACAGGGGGGGAGCTGCAGCACCAACAGTGGGGGTCACACACAGGGGGGGAGATGCAGCACCAACAGTGGGGGTCACACACAGGGGGGGAGCTGCAGCACCACCGATGCGGGTCACACACAGGGGGAGAGCTGCAGCACCACCGATGGGGATCACACACAGGGGGCGAGCTGCAGCACTAACAGTGGAGGTCACACACAGGGGGAGAGCTGCAGCACTAACAGTGGAGGTCACACACAGGGGGAGAGCTGCAGCACTAACAGTGGAGGTCACACACAGGGGGAGAGCTGCAGCACCAACAGTGGAGGTCACACACAGGGGGCGAGCTGCAGCACTAACAGTGGAGGTCACACACAGGGGGCGAGCTGCAGCACTAACAGTGGAGGTCACACACAGGGGGCGAGCTGCAGCACTAACAGTGGAGGTCACACACAGGGGGAGAGCTGCAGCACTAACAGTGGAGGTCACACACAGGGGGGGAGCTGCAGCACTAACAGTGGAGGTCACACACAGGGGGAGAGCTGCAGCACCAACAGTGGAGGTCACACACAGGGGGCGAGCTGCAGCACCAACAGTGGGGGTCAAACACAGGGGGGAGAGCTGCAGCACCAACAGTGGGGGTCACACACAGGGGGGGGAACTGCAGCACCAACAGTGGAGGTCACACACAGGGGGCGAGCTGCAGCACTAACAGTGGAGGTCACACACAGGGGGCGAGCTGCAGCACTAACAGTGGAGGTCACACACAGGGGGAGAGCTGCAGCACTAACAGTGGAGGTCACACACAGGGGGGGAGCTGCAGCACTAACAGTGGAGGTCACACACAGGGGGAGAGCTGCAGCACCAACAGTGGAGGTCACACACAGGGGGCGAGCTGCAGCACCAACAGTGGGGGTCAAACACAGGGGGGAGAGCTGCAGCACCAACAGTGGGGGTCACACACAGGGGGGGGAACTGCAGCACCAACAGTGGAGGTCACACACAGGGGGCGAGCTGCAGCACCACCAACAGTGGGGGTCAAACACAGGGGGAGAGCTGCAGCACCAACAGTGGAGGTCACACACAGGGGGCGAGCTGCAGCACCACCAACAGTGGGGGTCAAACACAGGGGGAGAGCTGCAGCACCACCAACAGTGGAGGTCAAACACAGGGGGAAGAGCTGCAGCACCACCAACAGTGGGGGTCAAACACAGGGGGAGAGCTGCAGCACCAACAGTGGAGGTCACACACAGGGGGAAGAGCTGCAGCAAAATTTTGACTTGTCTCTTTCTTGGGGGCAGGCCCACACATCCTCCACCAATGATGCTCTGGACCCGCCCCCGAGGAACTTGAGAAGTAGATTATAACGTAAAATTCCTCTTGCATACAAGACTATTATAATTTGTGCACCACTGGTTACCAGATTAAGAAGATGACATTTTAAGGGAATTCGTAATTTCAATGAATAAGAAAGAAAATTCCAGCATGGCCAATAAGTCAGCAGAACTTTGGCGGGATGTCACTATGGCGGCTTTATCTTGTATTTTGTAAGGTTAGGGAATCGTTTAATATGCTAATTAAAATCCAGCCGTCTGTGAACGAATGGTCTCCTGGTAAAATGGAAAATGCTGCTTAGAAAAAAAAAATCTTGAAGAGGTGGTAACGCTGGAAAGTTCCTGCGACTCCCTGAAAAGTTCTCGGACGGCGCAGGTGACTTTGTCTGGCTGACCTGCCATGGGCCGCTGCTCGCTGGATCTGCTGATTCATTCCACAGAACTGCCGCAGTATTTATTCTGACACTTTAATTAAAATACGACCACTGCCTCGTCCCAGGCATGGGAAAAAAATGGCCGAGTGAGACGCGGGGGCAGCGGGGGACACTTACCACCATACGAGAAGAGAGAAGGGCCCATACATCATGGCTGACCGGCCGCTCCTGACATTATAAAGTAATCCCCCTCAGAAGCTTAATGCAGCTTCATCAACAGACAGAGAATGTGATAATAATCGTACATGGAAGATACCGGAATCTGATCAGCAGCTGATCTCCTAATAGATAAAGGAGGAGTCGGAGTGCTTACATATAGAGAGTGAATAGGAGATATATAGAAACTAGTAGGTGCAGTATAGAATTGGTGGGTGTGGCCAATTATTAGTGGGTGTGTTAAGGCCTACAAGGCAATTAGCATAAGATTGGTGGGTGTGGTTAATGTTTTGTGGGGGAATAAACAAACTAGTAGGTGATCTATATGATAAGTGGGTGTGGCTAACTGATAAGTTGGTGTGGTTTCAGTATATGGTAGATAATAGGTAGAGCACATGATTGGTGGGTGTGGCCAATGATCAGTGGGTGTGGTTTCTTTATGTTTTAAATAATTATTAAGTACGACACACTTGGTGGACAAGTGGCAGAGAAAATGATTATGGGTTCACACTATGTAAAAATGACGGCAATCCTGCAATAATCGTTGGGAGTGGTTTTAGTATATGGTTGATAATTATTGAGTACAGCATAAAACTGGTGGGTGTGAACAGTATTCAGTGGGTGTGTATTCAGAAGAAGGTAAACAATTACAGCACAGGACTGGTGGGTGTGGTTTCATTATACAGTATATAACATATACAGCACATGAACAGTGGGTGTGGTTTCAATACATAGTACATAACAGTTACAGCACAGGACTGGTGGGTGTGGTCAATGACCAATGGGAGTGGTTTCCGTATATAGTACATATCAGTTACAGCACAGGACTGGTGGGCGTGGCTAATGATCAGTTGGTGGTGCAATCAGTACAGGCCATTAATGTTATACCGGTATGGTACATGTTCTCAGGTAGGAGTAATTTACAGCTTTGTTTCTCACCTTCTTCTGGGTCTAGTGTGAACAGCTTCTTCACCATCGGCTCCAGGTCTTCCCTCGCTGTAGTCTTTGAAGACGGACATGTGAGATGGACGAGATCTGGAATAAGATATTAGTCAGGTCATGGAATGCGACTTCATGGCGGTTGTACACTCACCATCTGGGCTCTTCTACACCGCTGCTGACGGTCTCAGACATATGTAGAGACTATCCATAAAATGGGGATTTGTTCCTATTGTCATACTCACTTCTTACACCTGGAGATGGGCATGCTGTGCCTTGTAGTGCCATCAAAAGAAGACACCACCCTCCCACCCTTTTCCCCCAAAATTCATGAAAATGAATGAGGCTATACTTTTGGGTGTTGCTCCTTCCCATAATGCTTGATGTGTTTCCTCATTAAGTGAAGTAAGGCAACAATACTGAAAGAAACGGCGCATAAAGCGGCGTAATTAATAGACGCGACGCGGACAAATACAAACATCATTTGCTTCTACAAAGCGACTGTCTGATGCCCATTGGCAATCAAAGGACACGTTAAGTCTCCAAAGACTTTGGTATACAACTTCCATAAACTTTTAATGAACTGGATTTTTTTCCTTTATCACTGGAGATCAAAGTCGCAGGAAGGTACAATCTCCTTTTCATGTTTAATAATAATTAGTCTCATCTGGTTTGGTGCGGTAATCCGATCATAGCGTAAAACAGTGGGGCCTATGTAGTCTGCAACCCCGACAATTATCTCGCCCACTGACACACAGAGCCGGGCCGCGCAACTGGAGGACGGCCACGCCGAGCGCTGAGATGGAGACAAACGCATTCATCCCAGCTTAATGAAATCAGCTCTAATTATTTACTATACTTTTATTATTATTATTAATATTTTCTGCCCAAAGCCACAATGTAACAATGACATAAAAGGACTTGGCCAGATCCTCCATCTTTAATGAGCGAGGTGAAGAAATGGGGATGAAACGCGTTGCGTCCGGCTGTGTTGTGGATGCGGCTCAGGCACAAAGAACTGTAACTACAAGTTCAGGAATCACAAAAAATTACAGTATTATAGGGAAAGCTGGGATATAACCAACATGGCTGCCGCAAATACTGTCACCCAGCTTTCCCACATTCCTAAATATGACTAGTTTTGCAGTGGTCCAGTTGTGTCATTCAGGGGTCTGGGAAAGCTGGGTGGCTATATTGGTCGTCACCAGCTTCCCTGCACTCATGGCAGTGTCAGAGGTTCTGTGCAGAATCAACCTAAAAGGGGTACTCCGGTAGGAAAAAAAATGTTTTCAAATCAACTGGAGTATATTCTCTCCAGTCTGACACAGCGCTCTCTGCTGCCACCTCTGTCAATGTCAGGAACTGTCCAGAGCAGGAGAGGTTTTCTATAGGGATTTGCTGCTGTACTGGACAGTTCCTGACATGGACAGAGGTGGCAGTAGAGAGCACTGTGTCAAAATAGAAAGAATACACCACTTCCTGCAGGACATACAGCAGCTGATAAGTACTGGAAGACTGGAGATTTTTTAAAAGAAGTACATTACAAATCGATATAACTTTTTGACATCAGTTGTTTTTAAGATAAAATCCTGCTAGCAGATGCACTGGTCAGGAAAAGCCAAGTGTTAACACAAATACATCATCACAGCTACCAGATGGGTTATTACCCAACTTTCTTGGAGAGTTTGGCAAAATCTACCCTCCATTCCTATTTCAGCTATACCAAGCAGGTGTATAATTCAAGAGTCTAAGAAAGCTGGGTGGCCATATTGGTTGTCATCATCTTTCAGTGGGAAATATTAAGTGATGTGTATGAAGCTGAATAACCATCTCACTGGGATGAATACGGCTAACACAAGAGTTGTCATCCAGCTTTTCCAGATTCCTGAACTATTCAGATGTTCCGAAGATCCAAGGATTCTTCAGTCCTCCTGCTGTTGCAGAACTACAGATCCCATGATGCCTGGAGGGCCAAAGCTTTAGCAGCCCATAAAGTAATGCTTTAGATCCTAGATACCTTGATGTGCAGACGATCACTGAGAGCATCTAGAGGTGCAACAGATCAATGTGATGTACTGTCCAGGATCTTAGAGAAGCAGGGTAGCCATATTGCTGGTCACAGTCCCGAGCACGAGAGGTTTTCTATGGGGATTTGCTGCTGCTCTGGACAGTTCCTGACATGGACAGAGGTGGCAGCAGAGAGCACGGTGTAAGACTGAAGAGAATACACCACTTCCTGCAGGACATACAGCAGCTGATAAGTACTGGAAGACTGGAGAGAATACACCACTTCCTGCAGGGCATACAGCAGCTAATAAGTATAGGACCTGAGATTTTTAAATAGAAGTAAATCTCTATAACGCCAGATGTACTGTTTAGGATCTTAGAGAAGCTGGGTAGCCATATTGCTGGTCACTGTCTAGGAATTGTCCAGGGCATGAGGGGCAGCCATATTGCTGGTCCCCCAGCTTTCCCTTTAAATCGTTCCTGTCCCCCCATCCCCCCGGGGGCGGAATCTTTGCTATCTTTTAATCAAACTACTTAGCAGATGAGGAACGTGCCGCTAAGAAGGGAAACATTACGGCAAAGACTAATTGATTTAAAATAGGTTTTATAGATTTTTGCTCCAGTCGGTTATAAAATCATCAAAGCCGCCGCCATTTAATTTTAATCTCGTCTTTCTGGTGTCATTCCGGGTCTGACGGACTCATAAAACCTCATCAGCGCGTCCCCTGATTATGTTTGATTTACTCAGGTGGAGTGGCATTAGTTACGGCGCCTGCCACCATTTGTCTTCAGGTAATTCTCCGGGGAGGAAGAGCGATGAGCTTCTCTACACGACTCCATCATTAGCGCTGGGGGGATTTTTTAAGGGGGCCCCCCGAGCGAACGACTTTGGTTCCGGTCAGCTGGCGATGGCGATGATGGGGCTGTCATCCCGGCGGCTGATCAAAGACGGGAGAGATTTGTATATTTATCTTCAGCAATTGTCTGACGGGGAAGATCGCTCACTCAGATCTCATTTACTCTTAATGAAGTGAATACACAATGCAAGGATGGATGGTAGGCGGAGGGCGGATGGAACCGCGGCGGCCCACTAAGTGTATGGGGGGGGTGAGCAGAAGATCGAGGGAGTGACAGGGCGCCCGCTCCGGGGGAATGATGACCCCAGCAACAAGGAGGAAACTGGAGGTCAATGGGGTGAAGGGGCTGAGGACCTGGAGTGCACAAATCTCTCTGTACTGACACACCGTTACAATGTATCAGTGCAGGCTGCTTATAAGAGGGCTCTGTTATAAAGACATCACAGGGTGCCCTCCATCAGCGAGAACGGGGGACGCAAGGTGTCCTTGTATTACATATATGTCATGAACATTCCTGGCTGGAATATATATATATTAGCTGCTTGTATTGACTGGATACAAGTGTAACAAACCCTCAGCTGTAAGCAGGCCTATATCTGCCCAGGTTTCCAGGATATAATCTTACAGAAATAAAGACATCTAGGAAACAGTGGAATTGAAGCCCGGAGTCTTGCCGTGACATCAATGGGATTCAATGTCTCGGTTCACACTATAAACTCTGCTGCGTTTTCTTTATAATGCAGATTTGAGCCAATTCCGCATCGGGTATCTTGGACACGGGTCATCCTGACTGAACAGGATTAAAGGGATAGTTCATCAAAAAATGTTTTATTTCAGATCAACTGGTGGCAGAAAGTGCCAGAGGTTTTTAATTTACTTCTGTTAAAAAATCTTGTCTTCCAGTACGTATCAGCTGCTGTATGTCCTGCAGGAAGTGGTGTATTCTCTCCAGTCTGACACAGTGCTCTCTGCTGCCACCTCTGTCCATGTCAGGAACTGTCCAGAGCAGGAGAGGTTTTCTATGGGGATTTGCTGCTGCTCTGGACAGTTCCTGACATGGACAGAGGTGGCAGCAGAGAGCACTGTGTCAGACTGGAGAGAATACACCACTTCCTGCAGGACATACAGCAGCTGATAAGTATTGGAGGACTGGGGATCTTTATACAGAAGTAAATTACAGATCTCTGGCACTTTCAGGCCCCAGCTGATTTGAAAGAAAAAATCTTTGGTGAACAACCCATTACATATACCAGATGAAACCTCAGAAAGCACGCAGCAAATCAGCAGCAGAAATGCAACAATAGGATTCAGATTCCTTCTGCGGATTCCCAGACGGATTTCTCCTACTTCTAGTTTCTTCAGGCTTCCTGCTTGGAAATAATGTGTAAAGGTGTCAGGATTCCATGGATCCGTGGATACGTGGCAGACCCCCACAGTGATACCATCGGATAAAGAGAGTCTCCGTCTGATCTTTATCACATCTATAAAGGGAGGGAGCTTTGCGGCTCCAATTCTCAAGGAAAACAACAGCGCAGCATTTGTCTTCAGTTTGAAGGTTTTTGTTAGTGAGGAAGAGAATGAGGTAAAGACGCGAACGGGGATGACGCTCTGGGACAGCGGCCGCGCTCCCCCGCTTACAGACCGCAGCCGAAAGGAAACAAGACGTGAATAAAAGAGGGCAGGTCAAAGGTCAATAGAAACAGACAGGACTGATACAGCGTCTGTGGCTGCTGCAATGTGATGCCGGCTCTGAGGAGGTCACCACAGCAGCACAGAGCACATCAGCAGAGCTATGCACTGCACTCACTGGGCATACAGGTGACATTAATACTTACAGGTGTGTTTGATGCAGGTGTTGGTGGAGGAGCAGAGCTCAGTCATGTGCACGGACGTCTGATGCTCCTCATCTGGAGGAATTGTCAGTACAGAGATCTGTGGAAGAGAAGGGCGCATAGTCACCGACTAACAGACCGATAATACAAGGAATACAGAATACACCATATTATAGATAGATAGATAGATAGATAGATAGATGTAAAGTAGCTTGACGGCACTCCAGATAAGGTGAAAAAAAAAGGTTTACATTTATTCACAAAGTGCACAGCATACAAAGTAATTAGGCAACGTTTCTGTGGCCTCTCACCACCATTTTCAAGCCACAGTAGTGAACAAACCATATTCATTTATATCTCCTATCTATCTATCTATCTATCTATCTCCTATCTATCTATCTATCTATCTATCTCCTATCTATCTCCTATCTATCTCCTATCTATCTCCTATCTATCTATCTATCTATCTATCTATCTATCTATCTATCAATGTATCTCCTATCTATCTATCTATCTCCTATCTATCTATCTATCTATCTATCTATATATCTATCTATCTCCTATCTATCTATCTATCTATCTATCTCCTATCTATCTATCTCCTATCTATCTCCTATCTATCTCCTATCTATCTATCTCCTATCTATCTATCTATCTATCTATCTATCTATCTATCTCCTATCTATCTATCTATCTATCTATCTATCTATCTATCTATCAATGTATCTCCTATCTATCTATCTATCTATCTATCTCCTATCTATCTATCTATCTATCTATCTATCTATCTATCTATCTATGTATCTCCTATCTATCTATCTATCTATCTCCTATCTATCTATCTCCTATCTATCTATCTATCTATCTATCTATCTCCTATCTATCTATCTATCTATCTCCTATCTATCTATCTCCTATCTATCTATCTCCTATCTATCTATCTCCTATCTATCTATCTATCAATGTATCTCCTATCTTCTACCTATCGATCGATTGATCAATAGAGAGAAGAGATAGATAGATAGATAGATAGATAGATAGATAGATAGATAGATAGATAGATAGATAGGAGATAGATAGATAGATAGGAGATAGATAGATAGGAGATAGATAGATAGGAGATAGATAGATAGATAGATAGATAGATAGATAGATAGATAGGAGATAGATGGATAGAAGATAGATGGATAGATAGATAGATAGATAGATAGATAGATAGGAGATAGATAGATAGGAGATAGATAGATAGGAGATAGATAGATAGGAGATAGATAGATAGGAGATAGATAGATAGGAGATAGATAGGAGATAGATAGATAGATAGATAGATAGATAGGAGATAGATAGATAGGAGATAGATAGATAGGAGATAGATAGATAGATAGGAGATAGATAGATAGGAGATAGATAGATAGGAGATAGATAGATAGGAGATAGATAGATAGGAGATAGATAGATAGGAGATAGATAGATAGGAGATAGATAGATAGGAGATAGATAGATAGGAGATAGATAGATAGATAGATAGATAGGAGATAGATAGATAGATAGATAGGAGATAGATAGATAGATAGGAGATAGATAGATAGATAGGAGATAGATAGATAGATAGGAGATAGATAGATAGGAGATAGATTAGATAGATAGATAGATAGATAGATAGGAGATAGATAGATAGATAGATAGATAGATCGATAGATATGAGATAGGAGATAGATAGGAGATAGATAGATAGGAGATAGATAGATAGATAGATAGATAGATAGATAGATAGATAGGAGATAGATAGATAGATAGGAGATAGATAGATAGATAGATAGATAGATAGATAGATAGGAGATAGATAGATAGATAGATAGATAGATAAATAGATAGGAGATAGATAGGAGATAGATAGATAGGAGATAGATAGATAGAGAGATAGAGAGATAGATAGATAGATAGATAGATAGATAGATAGATAGATAGATAGGAGATAGATAGACACATTGTGAAGTTCTGTACAATAAACTGTGAGAAGTTTCCGGATAATCTAGTTTGGTGCCAGGAGAACAGATTTCTCATCTGATGGATTAGAACACAATTCACATCCGGTTTTCATGACATGAGTTTAATGATAGAAAACAATCCCGTTATGGCGGTGTAGCCTGTGCAGTAGATGGCGGTGGTTTTCTGTGCGCGGTGACAGGATCACTTTATTATTCTCAATTATTTACTAATATTTACAGCAGATTTGGAGCCAATTAAATCTCAGATGTCGACAGAACTCAGAGCAAAAGCTTCCACCATCTGGCGTCTCCTTGAGAAATAGGAAAATTACGCGCTTTGACTGAACCGTACAGCACAGAATACACCGCAATGCCCACACACTGCACCGCATACATACCACACAGCATACACACTGCACCGCATACATACCGCACAGCATACACACCGCACTGCATACATACCGCACAGCATACACACCGCACTGCATACATACCGCACAGCATACACACTGCACCACATACACACCGCACAGCATACACACCGCACAGCATACATACTGCACCGCATAAACACTGCACCGCCTACATACCATACAGCATACACTCCGCACAGCATACATAGCGCACAGCATACACACTGCACCACATACATACCACACAGCATACACACTGCACCACATTAATTCCACACAGCATACACACTGCACCACATTAATTCCACACAGCATACACAGCATACATAGCGCACAGCATACACACCACACAGCATACACACCACACAGCATACATATCGCACAGCATACACACCGCAAATCATACACACCGCACAGCATACACACTGCACCGCACAGCATACACACTGCACCGCACAGCATACACACCGCACAGCATACACACCGCACAGCATACACACCGCACAGCATACACACCGCACAGCATACACACCGCACTGCATACACACCGCAGAGCATACACACCGCACAGCATATACACCGCACCCCATACATACCGCACAGCATACAAACCGCACTGCAAACATACCGCACCGCATACATACCGCACAGCATACATACCGCACAGCATACATACCGCACAGCATACACACCGCACTGCATACATACTGCACAGCATACACACCGCACAGCATACACACCGCACAGCATACACACCGCACAGCATACACACCGCACTGCATACATACCGCACAGCATACACACCGCATACCGCACAGCATACACACCGCACAGCATACAAACCGCACAGCATACACACCGCACAGCATACACACCGCACAGCATACACACCGCACAGCATACACACCGCACAGCATACACACCGCACAGCATACACACCGCACAGCATACACACTGCAACGCACAGCATACACACCGCACAGCATACACACTGCATCGCACAGCATACACACCGCACAGCATACATACCGCACAGCATACACACCGCACAGCATACACACCGCACAGCATACATACTGCACAGCATACACACCGCACAGCATACACACCGCACAGCATACATACTGCAGAGCATACACACCGCACAGCATACATACCGCACAGCATACAAACCGCACCGCAAACATACCGTACCGCATACATACCGCACAGCATACATACCGCACAGCATACACACCGCACTGCATACATACTGCACAGCATACACACTGCACCGCATACATACCGCACAGCATACACACCGCACAGCATACACACCGCACAGCATACACACCGCACAGCATACACACCGCACTGCATACATACTGCACAGCATACACACTGCACCACATACACACTGCACCCCATACACACCGCACAGCATACACACCGCACAGCATACACACCGCACAGCATACACACCGCACAGCATACATACCGCACAGCATACACACCGCACAGCATACACACCGCACAGCATACACACCGCACAGCATACACACCGCACAGCATACACACTGCACCGCACAGCATACACACCGCACAGCATACACACTGCAACGCACAGCATACACACCGCACAGCATACACACTGCATCGCACAGCATACACACCGCACAGCATACATACCGCACAGCATACACACCGCACAGCATACACACCGCACAGCATACATACTGCACAGCATACACACCGCACAGCATACACACCGCACAGCATACATACTGCAGAGCATACACACCGCACAGCATACATACCGCACAGCATACAAACCGCACCGCAAACATACCGTACCGCATACATACCGCACAGCATACATACCGCACAGCATACACACCGCACTGCATACATACTGCACAGCATACACACTGCACCGCATACATACCGCACAGCATACACACCGCACAGCATACACACCGCACAGCATACACACCGCACAGCATACACACCGCACTGCATACATACTGCACAGCATACACACTGCACCACATACACACTGCACCCCATACACACCGCACAGCATACACACCGCACAGCATACACACCGCACAGCATACACACCGCACAGCATACATACCGCACAGCATACACACCGCACAGCATACACACCGCACAGCATACACACCGCACAGCATACACACCGCACAGCATACACACTGCACCGCACAGCATACACACCGCACCGCATACATACTGCACAGCATACACACCGCACTGCATACATACTGCAGAGCATACACACCGCACAGCATACACACCGCACAGCATACACACTGCACCGCACAGCATACACACCGCACAGCATACACACCGCACAGCATACATACTGCACAGCATACACACCGCACAGCATACACACCGCACAGCATACACACCGCACAGCATACACACCGCATTGCATACATACTGCAGAGCATACACACCGCACAGCATACATACCGCACAGCATACAAACCGCACTGCAAACATACCGCACCGCATACATACCGCACAGCATACATACCGCACAGCATACACACCGCACTGCATACATACTGCACAGCATACACACTGCACCGCATACATACCGCACAGCATACACACCGCACAGCATACACACCGCACAGCATACACACCGCACAGCATACACACCGCACTGCAAACATACCGCACCGCATACATACCGCACAGCATACATACCGCACAGCATACACACCGCACTGCATACATACTGCACAGCATACACACTGCACCGCATACATACCGCACAGCATACACACCGCACAGCATACACACCGCACAGCATACACACCGCACAGCATACATACCACACAGCATACACACCGCACTGCATACATACTGCAGAGCATACACACCGCACAGCATACATACTGCACAGCATACACACCGCACAGCATACACACCGCACAGCATACACACCGCACAGCATACACACCGCACAGCATACACACCGCACAGCATACATACCGCACAGCATACACACCGCACAGCATACACACCGCACTGCATACATACCGCACAGCATACACCACACAGCATACATCCCGCACTGCATACATACCACACAGCATACATACGGCACAGCATACATACCGCACAGCATACACACTGCACATCATATACACTGCACCACATACATACCACACAGCATATACACTGCACCACATACATACCATACAGCATACATACCACACAACATACACACTGCACAGCATACATACCACACAGCATATACACTGCACCACGTACACACCACACAGCATACACACTGCATAGCATACACACTGCACATCATATACACTGCACCACATACATACCACACAGCATACACACTGCATAGCATACACACTGCACATCATATACACTGCACCACATACATACCACACAGTATACATACCACACAACATACACACTGCACAGCATACACACCACACAGCATATACACTGCACCACATACATACCACACAGCATACACACTGCACCACATACATACCACACAGCATACACGCTGCATAGCATACACACTGCACATCATATACACTGCACCACATACATACCACACAGCATACACACTGCACATCATATACACTGCACCACATACATACCACACAGCATACACACTGCACAGCATACATACCACACAGCATACACACCACACAGCATATACACTGCACCACATACATACCACACAGCATACACACTGCACAGCATACACACCACACAGCATATACACTGCACCACATACATACCACACAGCATACACACTGCACCACATACATACCACACAGCATACACGCTGCATAGCATACACACTGCACATCATATACACTGCACCACATACATACCACACAGCATACACACTGCACATCATATACACTGCACCACATACATACCACACAGCATACACACTGCACCACATACATACCACACAGCATACACACTGCATAGCATATATATCACACAGTACAGCACACACCGCACAGCATACACAGCAGAGCACCGCGGTTACCACCTGCAGGCCCCCCTTACAGAGCTCCATGTGCAGCGCTCACCTCCTGGTCTGTGTCGGATCTCAGGACGGATCGGTCAGTGATGACAATCGCTCTGGAAATCTGTCTGAAAAAGCGAGAATTACCTGTAAATTAATATTTATACTCAATTATTTATTAATTATAACAAACACAATGTATCACACCCATCATATAACAAACACAATGTATCACACCCATCATATAACAACACAATGTATCACTCCCATCATATAACAACACAATGTATCACTCCCATCATATAACAACACAATGTATCACTCCCATCATATAACAACACAATGTATCACTCCCATCATATAACAACACAATGTATCACTCCCATCATATAACAACACAATGTATCATACCCATCATATAACACAATATATCACTCCCATCATATAACAAACACAATGTATCATACCCATCATATACCAACACAATGTATCACTCCCATCATATACCAACACAATGTATCACTCCCATCATATAACACAATGTATCACTCCCATCATATAACAACACAATGTATCACTCCCATCATATAACACAATGTATCACTCCCATCATATAACAACACAATGTATCACTCCCATCATATAACAACACAATGTATCACACCCATCATATAACAACACAATGTATCACACCCATCATATAACAACACAATGTATCACTCCCATCATATAACAACACAATGTATCACACCCATCATATAACAACACAATGTATCACTCCCATCATATAACAACACAATGTATCACTCCCATCATATAACACAATGTATCACTCCCATCATATAACAACACAATTTATCACTCCCATCATATAACAACACAATGTATCACTCCCATCATATAACAACACAATGTATCACTCCCATCATATAACAACACAATGTATCACTCCCATCATATAACAACACAATGTATCACTCCCATCATATAACAAACACAATGTATCACTCCCATCATTGCTGAAATGATACGGGCTCCTGATAACACTGCCAGGGCCTTACCTGTAGTAGAGGACTGTGTACCTGATAACACTGCAGGGCCATTACATGTAGTAGAGGTCCGGACACCTGATTACACTGCAGGGCCATTACATGTAGTAGAGGTCCGGACTCCTGATAACACTGCTGGGCCCTTACTGTAGTAGAGGTCCGGACACCTGATAACACTGCAGGGCCATTACATGTAGTAGAGGTCCGGACTCCTGATAACACTGCCAGGCCTCACCTTTAGAAGAAGACTGTGTACGTGATCACAATGCAGGGCAATTACCTGTACTAGAGGTCCAGACCACTAATAACACTGCTGGACCCTTACCTGTATAAGAGGTCTGGACACCTGATAACACTGCTGGGCCCTTACCTGTATAAGAGGTCTGGACACCTGATAACACTGCTGGGCCCTTACTGTAGTAGAGGTCCGGACACCTGATAACACTGCTGGGCCCTTACTGTAGTAGAGGTCCGGACACCTGAGAACACTGCTGGGCCCTTACTGTAGTAGAGGTCCGGACACCTGATAACACTGCTGGACCCTTACTGTAGTAGAGGTCCAGACACCTGATAACACTGCTGGGCCCTTACTGTAGTAGAGGTCCAGACACCTGATAACACTGGTGGGCCCTTACTGTAGTAGAGGTCCGGACACCTGATAACACTGCTGGGCCCTTACTGTAGTAGAGGTCCGGACACCTGATTACACTGCTGGGCCCTTACTGTAGTAGAGGTCCGGACACCTGATTACACTGCTGGACCCTTACTGTAGTAGAGGTCCGGACACCTGATAACACTGCTGGGCCCTTACTGTAGTAGAGGTCCGGACACCTGATAACACTGCTGGGCCCTTACTGTAGTAGAGGTCCGGACACCTGATTACACTGCTGGACCCTTACTGTAGTAGAGGTCCGGACACCTGATAACACTGCTGGGCCCTTACTGTAGTAGAGGTCCAGACACCTGAGAACACTGCTGGGCCCTTACTTTAGTAGAGGTCCGGACACCTGATAACACTGCTGGGCCCTTACTGTAGTAGAGGTCCGGACACCTGATAACACTGCTGGGCCCTTACTGTAGTAGAGGTCCGGACACCTGAGAACACTGCTGGGCCCTTACTGTAGTAGAGGTCCGGACACCTGATAACACTGCTGGGCCCTTACTGTAGTAGAGGTCCGGACACCTGAGAACACTGCTGGGCCCTTACTGTAGTAGAGGTCCGGACACCTGATAACACTGCTGGGCCCTTACTGTAGTAGAGGTCCGGACACCTGATAACACTGCTGGGCCCTTACTGTAGTAGAGGTCCGGACACCTGAGAACACTGCTGGGCCCTTACTGTAGTAGAGGTCCGGACACCTGATAACACTGCTGGGCCCTTACTGTAGTAGAGGTCCGGACACCTGATTACACTGCTGGGCCCTTACTGTAGTAGAGGTCCGGACACCTGATAACACTGCTGGGCCCTTACTGTAGTAGAGGTCCGGACACCTGATAACACTGCTGGGCCCTTACTGTAGTAGAGGTCCGGACACCTGATAACACTGCTGGGCCCTTACTGTAGTAGAGGTCAGGACACCTGATAACACTGCTGGGCCCTTACTGTAGTAGAGGTCCGGACACCTGAGAACACTGCTGGGCCCTTACTGTAGTAGAGGTCCGGACACCTGATAACACTGCTGGACCCTTACTGTAGTAGAGGTCTGGGCACCTGATAACACTGCTGGACCCTTACTGTAGTAGAGGTCTGGGCACCTGATAACACTGCTGGACCCTTACCTGTAGGAGACCTGGGTGCAGCTGCTTCCTGGCAGGTAGCTGTCCCCTATAACCACGTAGCGGCAGCTGATCCGCTTCCCTCTGCTGTCAATAACCGCTTTACACCTAAAAGACACAGGAGAGGGGTCAGTGATACAGATGCTAGAGTGGCCACTGCATCGCACACATATACTGCGGCGCTGTCCCTGTACATGCTGCATTCACATTGAAGAACAAATGTATAAAGCAAAGATTGAAACCTGTGGCCCTCCAGCAGCTGCAAAACTACAAGTCCAATCATGCCCGGACAGCTAGAGGGTCAGCCACTCTCCATGATACATTGTAACACTTTCTGCTTGAGTAGAGATAACCTATTATAAGAATCCATATAATGTATAATATATAATGATACAGGAGCTGTGTATAATATATAACGATACAGGAGCTGTGTATAAAATATAATTTATAACGATACAGGAGCTGTGTATAATATATAATGATACAGGAGCTGTGTATAATATATAATGATACAGGAGCTGTGTATAATGTATAACGATACAGGAGCTGTGTATAATATATAATGATACAGGAGCTGTGTATAATATATAATGATACAGGAGCTGTGTATAATATATAATTTATAACGATACTGGAGCTGTGTATAATATATAATGATACAGGAGCTGTGTATAATATATAATGATACAGGAGCTGTGTATAATATATAATGATACAGGAGCTGTGTATAATATATAATGATACAGGAGCTGTGTATAATATATAATGATACAGGAGCTGTGTATAATATATAATGATACAGGAGCTGTGTATAATATATAATGATACAGGAGCTGTGTATAATATATAATTTATAATGATACAGGAGCAGTGTATAATATATAATTTATAACCATACAGGAGCTGTGTATAATATATAATGATACAGGACCTGTGTATAATATATAATTTATAATGATACAGGCACTGTGTATAATATATAATGATACAGGAGCTGTGTATAATATATAACGATACAGGAGCTGTGTATAATATATAATTTATAATTATACAGGAGCTGTGTATAATATATAATGATACAGGAGCTGTGTATAATATATAATGGTACAGGAGCTGTGTATAATATATAATTTATAATGATACAGGAGCTGTGTATAATATATAATGATACAGGAGCTGTGTATAATATATAACGATACAGGAGCAGTGTATAATATATAATTTATAACCATACAGGAGCTGTGTATAATATATAACGATACAGGAGCTGTGTATAATGTATAATGATACAGGAGCTGTGTATAATGTATAATGATACAGGAGTTGTGTATAATATATAATAATACAGGAGCTGTGTATAATATATAATGATACAGGAGCTGTGTATAATGTATAATGATACAGGAGCTGTGTATAATGTATAATGTATAATGATACAGGAGCTGTGTATAATATATAATATATAATGATACAGGAGCTGTGTATAATATATAATGATACAGGAGCTGTGTATAATATATAATGGTACAGGAGCTGTGTATAATATATAATGGTACAGGAGCTGTGTATAATATATAATGATACAGGAGCTGTGTATAATATATAATGGTACAGGAGCTGTGTATAATATATAATGATACAGGAGCTGTGTATAATATATAATGATACAGGAGCTGTGTATAATGTATAATGATACAGGAGCTGTGTATAATATATAATGGTACAGGAGCTGTGTATAATATATAATGGTACAGGAGCTGTGTATAATGTATAATGATACAGGAGCTGTGTATAATATATAATGATACAGGAGCTGTGTATAATGTATAATGATACAGGAGCTGTGTATAATGTATAATGATACAGGAGCTGTGTATAATATATAATGATACAGGAGCTGTGTATAATATATAATGATACAGGAGCTGTGTATAATATATAACGATACAGGAGCTGTGTATAATATATAATGATACAGGCACTGTGTATAATATATAATGATACAGGAGCTGTGTATAATGTATAATGATACACGAGCTGTGTATAATATATAATGATACAGGAGCTGTGTATAATATATAATATATAATGATACAGGAGCTGTGTATAATATATAATGATACAGGAGCTGTGTATATTATATAATGATACAGGAGCTATGTATATTATATAATGATACAGGAGCTGTGTATAATATATAATGATACAGGAGCTGTGTATAATATATAACGATACAGGAGCTGTGTATAATATATAATGATACAGGAGCTGTGTATAATGTATAATGATACAGGAGCTGTGTATAATGTATAATATATAATGATACAGGAGCTGTGTATAATATATAATGATACAGGACCTGTGTATAATGTATAATATATAATGATACAGGAGTTGTGTATAATATATAATGATACAGGAGCTGTGTATAATATATAATGATACAGGAGCTGTGTATAATATATAATGATACAGGAGCTGTGTATAATATATAATGATACAGGAGCTGTGTATAATGTATAATAGTACAGGAGCTGTGTATAATATATAAAGATACAGGAGATGTGTATAATGTATAATATATAATAATACAGGAGCTGTGTATAATATATAATGATACAGGCACTGTGTATAATATATAATGATACAGGAGCTGTGTATAATGTAATATATAATGATACAGGCGCTGTGTATAATATATAATGATACAGGAGCTGTGTATAATATATAATGATACAGGAGCTGTGTATAATATATAATGATACAGGAGCTGTGTATAATGTAATATATAATGAAACAGGCGCTGTGTATAATATATAATGATACAAGAGCTGTGTATAATGTATAATGATAGCTGTGTATAATGTAATATATAATAATACAGGAGCTGTGTATAATATATAATGATACAGGATCTGTGGATAATGTATAATATATAATGATACAGGAGCTGTGTATAATGTAATATATAATGATACAGGAGCTGTGTATAATGTAATATATAATGATACAGGCGCTGTGTATAATATATAATGATACAGGAGCTGTGTATAATATATAATGATACAGGAGCTGTGTATAATATATAATGATACAGGAGCTGTGTATAATGTATAATAGTACAGGAGCTGTGTATAATATATAAAGATACAGGAGATGTGTATAATGTATAATATATAATAATACAGGAGCTGTGTATAATATTTAATGATACAGGAGCTGTGTATAATGTAATATATAATGATACAGGCGCTGTGTATAATATATAATGATACAGGAGCTGTGTATAATATATAATGATACAGGAGCTGTGTATAATGTAATATATAATGATACAGGCGCTGTGTATAATATATAATGATACAAGAGCTGTGTATAATGTATAATGATACAGGAGCTGTGTATAATGTAATATATAATAATACAGGAGCTGTGTATAATATATAATGATACAGGATCTGTGTATAATGTATAATATATAATGATACAGGAGCTGTGTATAATGTAATATATAATGGTACAGGAGCTGTGTATAATATATAATGATACAGGAGCTGTGTATAATTTATAATAGTACAGGAGCTGTGTATAATATATAATGATACAGGAGCTGTGTATAATATATAATGATACAGGAGCTGTGTATAATATTTAATTTATAATGATACAGGAGCTGTGTATAATATATAATGGTACAGGAGCTGTGTATAATATATAATGATACAGGAGCTGTGTATAATATATAATGATACAGGACCTGTGTATAATGTATAATATATAATGATACAGGAGCTGTGTATAATATATAATGATACAGGAGCTGTGTATAATATATAATGATACAGGACCTGTGTATAATATATAATGATACAGGAGCTGTGTATAATATATAATGATACAGGAGCTGTGTATAATGTATAATGATACAGCTGTGTATAATGTATAATATATAATGATACAGGAGCTGTGTATACCTGTAACCATAACCCCATAGATAGATAGCCGTTTCCCTCTATACATTGTCACACTATATGGCGGCTCCTCCTCATCTCCTGGCATTGCTGCCATCACGGTGACCCGCCGCCCGCTGTCATGTGATCCGGTGCGGGGATCATGAATCACGCTCGGCCTCCATTGACCTTCCTTCAATGTGTCTGGTGAGAAGAGTGGAGGGGACCATCCATCTCCAGCGGAGCCATGAGTTATAAAGGTTCTTTATGGACCTCATTACCCAAACTAATGGACTAAGGGGCCGCATCCTTGAGACGGACCGGCCGACACTGACACACAGAGCGCTCTCATATTTCAGCACAAATATGTAAATTTCTGCACAATTTTCCATCTTTTTTTTATTAAAGAAATATAAATTTATTGGATTTGTGGGATGATGTGAGGGACAAGACGGTGTCGGGGTCGGAGTCCTAAGTGGCTGCGGACAAAGCGATGATGTAGAGAGTGATGACGGCCATATATCTCCTGCCAGGAGGGAAGAGGCCTCCAAAGTTACCGAGAGGAGAAGTGTCAGAAGTTTCCTCCTGTCCCAGAGCATTGTCTACACTGGATACAGCTGAGAGCAGGACTAGCTATGTACAATGTATCAGTCTGGGGCTCACAGAGCATTGTCTACACTGGATACAGCTGAGAGCAGGACTAGCTATGTACAATGTATCAGTCTGGAGCTCACAGAGCATTGTCTACACTGGATACAGCTGAGTGCAGGACTAGCTATGTACAATGTATCAGGCTGGGGCTCACAGAGCATTGTCTACACTGGATACAGCTGAGAGCAGGACTAGCTATGTACAATGTATCAGTCTGGAGCTCACAGAGCATTGTCTACACTGGATACAGCTGAGAGCAGGACTAGCTATGTACAATGTATCAGTCTGGAGCTCACAGAGCATTGTCTACACTGGATACAGCTAAGAGAAGGGCTAGCTATGTACAATGTATCAGTCTGGGGCTCACAGAGCATTGTCTACACTGGATACAGCTGAGTGCAGGACTAGCTATGTACAATGTATCAGGCTGGGGCTCACAGAGCATTGTCTACACTGGATACAGCTGAGAGCAGATATAGCTATGCACAATGTATCAGTCTGTAGAGCTCACAGAGCATTGTCTACACTGGATACAGCTGAGAGCAGGACTAGCTATGTACAATGTATCAGGCTGAGGCTCACAGAGCATTGTCTACACTGGATACAGCTGAGAGCAGGGCTAGCTATGTACAATGTATCAGGTTGAGGCTCACAGAGCATTGTCTACACTGGATACAGCTGAGAGCAGGACTAGCTATGTACAATGTATCAGGCTGGGGCTCACAGAGCATTGTCTACACTGGATACAGCTGAGAGCAGGACTAGCTATGTACAATGTATCAGGCTGGGGCTTACAGAGCATTGTCTACACTGGATACAGCTGAGAGCAGGACTAGCTATGTACAATGTATCAGTCTGGAGTCCAGGCTGTAGAGCTCACAGAGCATTGTCTACACTGGGTACAACTGAGAGCGGGACTAGTCCTGCTCTCAGCTGTATCCGGTGTAGACAATGCTCTGTGAGCTCCAGATACATTTTACATAGCTAGTCCCGCTCTCAGCTGTATCAGTCTGGAGTCCAGGCTGTAGAGCTCACAGAGCACTGTCTACACTGGATACAACTATAAACAGGCAGAGATCATGAAGATGTATAAGAAATGAAGCAACAGGCAGATAATGTGGTTCTTGTTCTCTGTGGATAAGCCATATCTGCCCCGCATGGGAAAAAAAGGATCTACCATGCAGGCATTGGTGACAGGTTCACCCCCCCTTACCTGCACTGCCTTATTTATAAAGATGGCCGGACCATAAGAACAATGATGCCCTTTGCCCCTCTGCCATTCTGTCTTGCACCCCTCCTGATAGTATGTAAGCTGATGCATGCGAGCAGGGACCTCACTCCTTATGTATGGACAATTATATGTATATCTCTGTAATGTCTATATTTTGTCTATGTATGTACCCCCAGAATTGTAAAGTGCTGCGGAATCTGTTGGTGCTATATAAATGAAAATTATTATTATTATTATTACTATTATTATTATCTACCATGTGTTCGGTGTCTGTTTCTCACTTACACCCTGCAACACTAAGAAAAACCATAGGCAAGAGAGGCGCTGTTTCTGTAAGATGGAAATAACCCTTTTTTTAACACACACACACTAATTTCTATGGCAGGTCACTCCTTCAAGCACGGTGACCCCACCCCCACCCCACCATTGGAAGAAGTCACATGATATATGGACATTTTCATTTGCTGTCAATGTATCAAGTATGTGGTAAATATCAGGGATGTATGAGTGCAGGTAATGATCTTACTATAATGTCACCCCTCGTATTACGCATTCGGCTCTCTGCTTTACATAATGCATTTACTTCTGCTGTAAAGCGCAGGTTCCCTTTAAATGGTGAATCTCCCGGCTGCAGAATATTCCGGACTCCTATCAGATCCGGTGAATATGAATCACGACCCCGGCAGCCGCTTCTCTTCTGTATTATGGAACCATTTTCCTAACCTGCTCGCACAGGTGACAATTGCGCGGTGGGGAGACATTAACCTCCCTATATTACGGTGAAATATAACTCAATCACCCGTCACCGTGATGGATCTCATTCACTAAAACGTCTCGGCTGCTCCTAATCCTTAAGAAATAACATGTAAATCCCTGCATCTCGTATCCGCAGCTACAAACCTCGCCTCAGTGCCGCCACTGAGAAGACAAAACACCTGGGGAAACCGTTCCGACACTGAACCTAGAGAGCGTCAGCAAGCGGGATTAACCCCGTCCTGACTGCAGGAGAAAGAGGAGCAGTGAGGAAGGGAATATACAGGGATCAACTAGACGATGGGGAAAGTGTATAATCTGTATAATACCCCCCCATCCTCCCCATTATCTATATATCACACTCCCCCTATTATCTATATACGGTAATATTACACTCCCCTATTATCTATATAATATCACACTCCCCCTATTATCTATATAATATCACACTCCCCCTATTATCTATATAATATCACACTCCCCTATTATCTATATAATATCACACTCCCCTATTATCTCTATATAATATCACACTCCCCCTATTATCTATATAATATCACACTCCCCTATTATCTATATAATATCACACTCCCCCTACTATCTATATAATATCACACTGCCCTATTATCTATATAACATCACACTCCCCTATTATCTACAGTATATAATATCACACTCCCCCTACTATCTATATAATATCACACTCCCCTATTATCTACAGTATATAATATCACACTCTCCACATTATCTCTATATAATATCACACTCTCCACATTATCTCTATATAATATCACACTCCCCCTATTATCTATATAATATCACACTCCCCCTATTATCTATATAATATCACACTCCCCCTATTATCTATATAATATCACACTCCCCCCATTATCTATATAATATCACACTCCCCCTATTATCTATATAATATCACACTCCCCTATTATCTATATAATATCACACTCCCCTATTATCTATATAATATCACACTCCCCCTATTATCTCTATATAATATCACACTCCCCCTACTATCTATATAATATCACACTGCCCTATTATCTATATAACATCACACTCCCCCTATTATCTATATAATATAACACTCCCCTATTATCTATATAATATCATACTCCCCCATTATCTATATAATATCACACTCCCCTATTATCTATATAATATCACACTCCCCCTATTATCTCTATATAATATCACACTCCCCCTATTATCTATATAATATCACACTCCCCTATTATCTATATAATATCACACTCCCCCTATTATCTATATAATATCATACTCCCCCTACTATCTATATAATATCATACTCCCCCTACTATCTATATAATATCACACTCCCCCTATTATCTATATAATATCACACTCCCCCTATTATCTATATAATATCATACTCCCCCTACTATCTATATAATATCACACTCCCCTATTATCTCTATATAATATCACACTCCCCTATTATCTCTATATAATATCACACTCCCCTATTATCTCTATATAATATCACACTCCCCCTATTATCTATATAATATCACACTCCCCCTATTATCTATATAATATCACACTCCCCCTATTATCTATATAATATCACACTCTCCTATTATTTATATAATATCACACTCCCCCTACTATCTATTTAATATCACACTCCCCCTATTACATTTATAATATCACATATTACAATATCCCTCTATTATCTATATAGTATATAGATAATAGGGAAGTGTGATATTATATAGATAATGGGGGAGTGTGATATTATATAGATAATGGGGGAGTGTGATATTATATAGATAACAGGGGGGGGTGATATTATATAGATAATGGGGGGAGTGTGATATTATATAGATAATAGGGGAGTGTGGTATTATATAGATAATAGGGGGAGTGTGATATTATATAGATAATGGGGGGAGTGTGATATTATATAGATAACAGGGGGAGTGTGATATTATATAGATAATGGGGGGAGTGTGATATTATATAGATAATGGGGGGAGTGTGATATTATATAGATAATGGGGGGAGTGTGATATTATATAGATAATGGGGGGAGTGTGATATTATATAGATAACAGGGGGAGTGTGATATTATATAGATAATGGGGGGGGAGTGTGATATTATATAGATAATGGGGGGGGAGTGTGATATTATATAGATAATGGGGGGAGTGTGATATTATATAGATAACAGGGGGAGTGTGATATTATATAGATAATGGGGGGGGGAGTGTGATATTATATAGATAATAGGGGGAGTTTGATATTATATAGATAATGGGGGGGAGTGTGATATTATATAGATAATGGGGGGAGGGGGAGTGTGATATTATATAGATAATAGGGGGAGTGATATATAGATGATGGGGGGAGGGGGAGTGTGATATTATATAGATAATGGGGGGGTGTATTATATGTATAATAGGGGGAGTGTGATATTATATAGATAATGGGGGAGTGTGATATTATATAGATAATAGGGGGAGTGATATTATATAGATAATGGGGGAGTGTGATATTATATAGATAATAGGGGGGTGATATTATATAGATAATAGGGGGGTGATATTATATAGATAATGGGGGGAGTGTCATATTATATAGATAATGGGGGGAGGGGGAGTGTGATATAGATAATGAGGGGGTGTATTATATATTATAGGGGGAGTGTGATATTATATAGATAATAGGGGGGGTGATGTTATATAGATAATGGGGGGAGTGTGATATTATATAGATAATAGAGGGGGTGATATTATATAGATAATAGGGGGAGTGTGATATTATATAGATAATGGGGGGGAGTGTGATATTATATAGATAATGGGGGGGTGTATTATATATAATAGGGGGAGTGTGATATTATATAGATAATAGGGGGAGTGATATTATATAGATAATGGGGGGGAGTGTGATATTATATAGATAATGGGGGGGAGTGTGATATTATATAGATAATGGGGGGGAGTGTGATATTATATAGATAATGGGGGGGTGTATTATATATAATAGGGGGAGTGTGATATTATATAGATAATAGGGGGAGTGATATTATATAGATAATGGGGGAGTGTGATATTATATAGATAATGGGAAGAGTGTGATATTATATAGATAATAGGGGGAGTGTGATATTATATAGATAATGGGGGGAGGGGGAGTGTGATATTATATAGATAATAGGGGGAGTGATATTATATAGATGATGGGGGGAGGGGGGGTGTGATATTATATAGATAATGGGGGGGTGTATTATATATATAATAGGGGTAGTGTGATATTATATAGATAATGGGGGAGTGTGATATTATATAGATAATAGGGGGGTGATATTATATAGATAATGGGGGGAGTGTCATATTATATAGATAATGGGGGGAGGGGGAGTGTGATATAGATAATGGGGGGGAGTGTGATATTATATAGATAATGGGGGGAGGGGGAGTGTGATATTATATAGATAATGGGGGGGTGTATTATATATATAATAGGGGTAGTGTGATATTATATAGATAATGGGGGAGTGTGATATTATATAGATAATAGGGGGGTGATATTATATAGATAATGGGGGGAGTGTCATATTATATAGATAATGGGGGGAGGGGGAGTGTGATATAGATAATGAGGGGGTGTATTATATATTATAGGGGGAGTGTGATATTATATAGATAATAGGGGGAGTGATATTATATAGATAATGGGGGAGTGTGATATTATATAGATAATAGGGGGGGGTGATATTATATAGATAATGGGGGGGGGTGATATTATATAGATAATGGGGGAGTGTGATATTATATAGATAATAGAGGGGGTGATATTATATAGATAATAGGGGGAGTGTGATATTATATAGATAATGGGGGGGAGTGTGATCTAAATAGATAATGGGGGGGAGTATTATATATTATAGGGGGAGTGTGATATTATATAGATAATAGGGGGAGTGATATTATATAGATAATGGGGGAGTGTGATATTATATAGATAATGGGAAGAGTGTGATATTATATAGATAATAGGGGGTGTGTGATAATACATAGATATTGGGGGAGTGGGATATTATATAGATATGGGGTGAGTGTGATATTATATAGGAAGACCATTTCCTCTCCTCCTCTTTTCTGTGGGACCTGTGAAGAGACAGGTAAGGTATAGGCCTCATTGATGGCTCATACAGGATGATACATGGTGTATATCACCTCGCTGTACAATAACAAGGAAGCCTGACAGTCCCCATATATGAGCATCCCTAACCCTGGCACAGGCATAGCCTCATATACACCGAGTATGATTATATACAGTAGGTGCCACATGATACAGTCACATTCATACAACACAATCCACCGCGTAACAAAGACGATTTAATGCACCGAGCAGGAAATGAAATTGTCTGGAATTTCCTCCATTTGTCACAATGTTGCAGAAGTAACCACATCCCCCCCCCCATATTACACATCATGTACACAGGGCCAGCTTTGATTTACACCCCGTACACCTTTAGAGAACGGAGCGGCAATGTTTGCACCTTTCCCTCCCTCTCTCTTTATCTGCCGCTGAACATTACGGCCATAACTCAGGGACAGAACAGTCGTTCAAAGGACATGAAAGGAGCTGCAAAAACATAATGTGTAAATGGCTCTATTCTGTGAACATGAAAGGCGCGCGGCGATCCCGGCACCGCGCTGACCTCATCAAAGGAGAGTCCACGGCTTACGGTCATCGCTCTGGAGGAATGGCTCCAATTATAAACAGCATTTTACAGGTTAAATCTACATAGGACCAGGAGCAAGGCCGGAAATCCTGAGCTTTACCTACCTAGTACTGAGTGACCATTACATCCCCTCCTATACAGGCATGATGAGCACTGCAGCTCTGGATATGACTGGAGTAAATAACACATGATGTGCACTGCAGCTCTGGAAGTGACTAGAGCATATAAAACATGATGTGCACTGCAGCTCTGGAAGTGACTAGAGTATATATCATATGAGGTGAACCGCAGCTCTGGTAGTGACAATAGTATTATAACACATGATGTGCACTGCAGCTCTGGAAGTGACTGGACTATATAACACATGATGTGCACTGCAGCTCTGGAAGTGACCGGAGTATATATCATATGAGGTGAACCGCAGCTCTGGTAGTGACAATAGTATTATAACACATGATGTGCACTGCAGCTCTGGATATGACTGGAGTAAATAACACATGATGTGCACTGCAGCTCTGGAAGTGACTGGAGTATATATCATATGAGGTGAACCGCAGCTCTGGTAGTGACAATAGTATTATAACACATGATGTGCACTGCAGCTCTGGAAGTGACTGGACTATATAACACATGATGTGCACTGCAGCTCTGGAAGTGACTGGACTATATAACACATGATGTGCACTGCAGCTCTGGAAGTGACCGGAGTATATATCATATGAGGTGAACCGCAGCTCTGGTAGTGACAATAGTATTATAACACATGATGTGCACTGCAGCTCTGGAAGTGACTGGACTATATAACACATGATGTGCACTGCAGCTCTGGAAGTGACCGGAGTATATATCATATGAGGTGAACCGCAGCTCTGGTAGTGACAATAGTATTATAACACATGATGTGGAATGTGAGTGGATGTGAGTGGAATATATACTGTAACACATAATGTGCACTGCAGCTCTGAGTGTGACTATGGTATATACACTCGATGTTCACTGCAGCTCTGGAAGTGACTATGGTATATAACACATAATATGCACAGTAGCTCTGGAAGTAACTGGAATCAGGATAAGTATCCAAGCTAAGTTACACTCCTGGCTCATTATGTCTATAGAATTACACCATGAAATGAGGTCCAGAGGTGAAGCAAGTTCTCCAGCGCAGCAGGGACCGAGGGGTTAACTCAACCTTCAAGAGCAGGGATAGAAAGGGCAGGGTAGTTTATGACAACAATCTACCTAGAACTCATTAAAGTCTTTTCTCTGGGAGTGACATGCATTATCAGCAGAGATTAATCTGATGAGTCTTTAGGTGAGCTCCATCTAAAAAAAAAAAAAAAAAAAAAACCTCCGCAATAACAGGAGCTTTGTGTCATCTGATGAAAATCAATTAGACTGGTAAGGCCAGAAGAAAAACTAACATCAGTCATCGCCAGCCCCCCGGCAGCTCCAATGATTTGTCTTCCAAGCCTGGCTGATCAGGAGCTGCAGTAATATCACCGGGGAAAATTCATTTATTTTCCATACTGAGGGCCCAGCTCCCTCATTGTCCACCACCAATACACAGATTACTTTTAATCAAGGCTGATATGTCATTAATATCCACTGCTCTTTGAAGTTTTTTTGTTTTTTTTTTTTTGCTTCCTTTAATCGAGTGCGGCATTTTTCTTGAGCTATTTGCCTGTAAATAAGAGAAGGTTAAAGGGAAAGTCTCTTACTGTGAGGAGTGGGCGTCCACCATCAGCCCCCGCAGGGAGTGCTGCAGGCAGTAGATCCCCCCGAACACCGCGCTCATCCTGCAGGAAAGACACAGGCTGTTATATAGAGTCTTGTAGGGATCCGCAGCATATACAAGACGTCACACAAGGTAAAGAACACAGACAGCAGAATCCCAGAGACCCCTACAGTAGAGCATTCTGGGAGTTGTAGTTTTGCAAGAACACACATAATCTGGTAAAGTCCCATGTGTTACATTGTGTCCTGCAGATAGAACCCGGTACTGGGTGTAATAACCAAATCATCTATATGGCTACGCTTACACACAGTATTTGCATCAGTCCAGGAGTTCGGTGAAAACACAGAAACTGGGAAAATCTTTCCAGTATAATTTTACCCTGTCAGATCCACTCCTGGTTTTGGTTGAAAAAGACTGATGGAAATCCTGTGTGTGAACATAGAGACTGACACCTGCACAGTGTAATACCAGAGACTGACACCTACACAGCGTAATACCAGAGACTGACACCTACACAGCGTAATACCAGAGACTGACACCTACACAGCGTAATACCAGAGACTGACACCTACACAGCGTAATAATAGAGACTGACACCTACACAGCGTAATAATAGAGACTGACACCTACACAGCATAATACCAGAGACTGACACCTACACAGCGTAATAATAGAGACTGACACCTACACAACGTAATACCAGAGACTGACACCTACACAGCGTAATACCAGAGACTGACACCTACACAGCGTAATAATAGAGACTGACACCTACACAGCGTAATACCGGAGACTGACACCTACACAGTGTAATACCAGAGACTGACACCTACACAGCGTAATACCGGAGACTGACACCTACACAGTGTAATACCAGAGACTGACACCTACACAACCTAATAATAGAGACTGACACCTACACAGTGTAATACCGGAGACTGACACCTACACAGCGTAATACTGGAGACTGACACCTACACAGCGTAATAATAGAGACTGACACCTACACAGCGTAATACTGGAGACTGACACCTACACAGCGTAATACCAGAGACTGACACCTACACAGCGTAATACTGGAGACTGACACCTACACAGCGTAATAATAGAGACTGACACCTACACAGCGTAATACTGGAGACTGACACCTACACAGCGTAATACCAGAGACTGACACCTACACAGTGTAATACCAGAGACTGACACCTACACAGCGTAATACCGGAGACTGACACCTACACAGCGTAATACCGGAGACTGACACCTACACAGCGTAATACCAGAGACTGACACCTACACAGCGTAATACCAGAGACTGACACCTACACAGCGTAATACCAGAGACTGACACCTACACAGCGTAATACCGGAGACTGACACCTGCACAGTGTAATACCGGAGACTGACACCTACACAGTGTAATACTGGAGACTGACACCTACACAGCGTAATACTGGAGACTGACACCTACACAGCGTAATACTGGAGACTGACACTTACACAGCGTAATACCAGAGACTGACACCTACACAGCGTAATACCAGAGACTGACACCTACACAGCGTAATAATAGAGACTGACACCTATACAGTGTAATACCAGAGACTGACACCTACACAGCGTAATACCAGAGACTGACACCTACACAGCGTAATACTGGAGACTGACACCTGCACAGTGTAATACCGGAGACTGACACCTACACAGCGTAATACTGGAGACTGACACCTACACAGCGTAATAATAGAGACTGACACCTATACAGCGTAATACTGGAGATTGACACCTACACAGCGTAATACCAGAGACTGACACCTACACAGCGTAATACCAGAGACTGACACCTACACAGCGTAATACTGGAGATTGACACCTACACAGCATAATACTGGAGACTGACACCTACACAGCATAATAATAGAGACTGACACCTATACAGCGTAATACTGGAGATTGACACCTACACAGCGTAATACCAGAGACTGACACCTACACAGCGTAATACCAGAGACTGACACCTACACAGCGTAATACTGGAGATTGACACCTACACAGCATAATACTGGAGACTGACACCTACACAGCATAATAATAGAGACTGACACCTACACAACGTAATACTGGAGATTGACACCTACACAGCGTAATACTGGAGACTGACACCTACACAGTGTAATACCAGAGACTGACACCTACACAGCGTAATACCAGAGACTGACACCTACACAGCGTAATAATAGAGACTGACACCTACACAGCGTAATAATAGAGACTGACACCTATACAGTGTAATACCAGAGACTGACACCTATACAGTGTAATACCAGAGACTGACACCTACACAGCGTAATACTGGAGACTGACACCTACACAGCGCAATACCAGAGACTGACACCTACACAGCGTAATAATAGAGACTGACACCTATACAGTGTAATACCAGAGACTGACACCTACACAGCGTAATACCAGAGACTGACACCTACACAGCGTAATACCGGAGACTGACACCTACACAGCGTAAAAATGCTTTTTCTTAGAGACTCAAGACCCTGATGGCAAACCTATGACACGCGTGTCAGTCCTGACACGTGTAGCCATGTTCGCTGACACGCGGACGCATACAGAAAAGTATGCTGCCACATGCCGACTCCATCACAGCCCTGGCGGCGCCAAAACTAGAACAGAAGCAAGGATGCACCCTGGCCTCTGACCCAGCACTGTGTTCACGTACAGGCCGTTTCCTGTACAGCCCGGGCGCTGCTGTGGTGATGTCACCCGTACACTTCAATTGGAAGCAGGGGCCGTGGCCGGCCGCAGCGGCACCACACTTAAGCCCTGCCTTGCTCCTTGCGCACTCCTTTGAGGAGGGATGGAGAGTCAGGGAGTAGTGTGTGTGTGGGCAGGGATGGGAGGGGGAGTAGTGTGTGTGTGGGCAGGGATGGGAGGGGGAGTAGTGTGTGTGTGTGGGGAGGGATGGGAGGGGGAGTAGTGTGTGTGTGGGGGGAGGGATGGGAGGGGGAGTAGTGTGTGTGTGTGGGGAGTAGTGTGTGTGTGGGGAGTAGTGTGTGTATGGGGAGTAGTGTGTGTGTGGGGAGAGATGGGAGGGGGAGTAGTGTGTGTGTGTGGGGAGGGATGGGAGGGGGAGTAGTGTGTGTGTGTGTGGGGGGGGGGGAGTAGTGTGTGTGTGGGCAGGGATGGGAGGGGGAGTAGTGTGTGGGGAGGGATGGGAGGGGGAGTAGTGTGTGTGTGGGGAGGGATGGAAGGGGGAGTAGTGTGTGTGTGGGGAGGGATGGGAGGGGGAGTATTGTGTGTGTGTGGGGGGGGGAGTAGTGTGTGTGTGGGGAGGGATGGGAGGGGGAGTAGTGTGTGTGAGTGTGGGGGGGGGGGTGGAGGGATGGGAGGGGGAGTAGTGTGTGGGGGGAGGGATAAGAGGGGGAGTAGTGTGTGTGTGTGTGTGGGGGGAGGGATGGGAGGGGGAGTAGTGTGTGTGTGTGTGTGTGGGGAGGGATGGGAGGGGGAGTAGTGTGTGTGTGTGGGGGGGGGGGGGGGTGGAGGGATGGGAGGGGGAGTAGTGTGTGGGGGGAGGGATAAGAGGGGGAGTAGTGTGTGTGTGTGTGTGTGGGGAGGGATGGGAGGGGGAGTAGTGTGTGTGTGTGTGTGGGGGGGGGGGGTGGAGGGATGGGAGGGGGAGTAGTGTGTGGGGGGAGGGATGGGAGGGGGAGTAGTGTGTGTGGGGAGGGATGGGAGGGGGAGTAGTGTGTGTGTGGGGGGGGGGGAGAATCATGTGGGCATGCTAATGACCGCTGCATGTTGATATTAAATTGTAAACCCGGGGAGCAGTGTGTGTGGGGATAGATGGGGGTCAGGTGGGCTAGTGTGTGTGTGTTAGTGGGATGGGGTCAGGTGGGCTAGTGTGTGTGTGTGTGTGTGTGTGTGTGTGTGTGTGTGTGTGTGTGTGGATGGGAGTCAGGTGGGCTAGTATGTGTGGGGAGGGGGTTCTGGTGGGCTAGTGTGTGGAGGGATAGGGGGGTAGTGTGTGGGGTGATGAATCAGGTGGGGATCCTAATGACCGCTGCATGTTGGTATTGAATTGTAAACCTGGGGAGATGTGAGGATGGGGATCAGGTGAAAACCGACTGACAGATGAACAAAGAAGTCACTAAGCGGGTAAGTAAAATAATTATTTTTTGGTTTATTAAGTACAGTTATATATTACAATTACATATTTTTGTTATTTAAACTATAAATGTCGCAAATTATGGTGTTTTTTTCCAAGTGACACACCATCCGAGTTATGCTCGTTTTTTTGCCGAATGTTGACAAACCAAGCTCAAAAGGTTGCCTATCACTGGTGTAAGACCATGTTCGCACAACGTATGTCTTGTATAAATCACAGCCGTTGTTGCAATTTGCAACAACAGCCGTCATTTACACAAAACATACATTGTATTGTGAATGATTGGAATCCCAGCTGGAGTGTATACACATAGTACATACACACAGTATACGCTGCGCCTGGGATTCAGTTTTCTGCGGCCGCTATTCATTGAACAGTGGCAGCACAGACCTGTCAGTGCACACAATGCAGAGTGCAGCTCCGGCCATATGCTGCCTTGTTTGCATTTTTTTACTTTTTGTTTTCTCTTTTTGTCTCTTGCTCTTTCTATTTTCCTCTCTTTTTGACCTTCCCAACATTGTGTTTTCACTCTTATTTTACAGTTACAGTTCTAAGGCTAGAGCGCGCGGGACCCAGGGAGAAGCGGACCACAGGAGCAGCCCTGGAGCGTGGATAGGTAACGTAGATCGTCAGTCGTCAGTCTTTGTTTTGCTCTTGATGGTCATGCCCTTATGCTTTCTGTTTTTTCTCTCTCTGTTTATGCCCTTGTGCTCTCTCTCTTTTTGCTCTCTATGTTATGTTCTTGTGCTTTCTTTCTCTTTGCTCTCTACGTTCATGCCTTTGTGCTCTTTTTGTTTCTCTATGTTTATGCCCTTGTGCTTTCTCTCTTTGTTTCTCTATGTTTATGCCCTTGTGCTTTCTCTCTTTTTGCTCTCTATGGTTATGTTCTTGTGCTTTCTCTCTTGTTGCTCCCTATGGTTATGCCTTAGTGCTCTCTCTTTTTGTTCTCTACATTTATGCCTTAAGGCCCTATTCCACAGAACGATTATCGTTCGTATTCGGCCGATATCGGCCGCTACGGACGATAGTCGTCCCGTGGAATAGAGTGCAACGATCAGCCGACATCGTTCATGTCGGCTGATCGTTGCAGTCGCTTGTTTTTCAACATGTTGAAAAACAAGCGACTGATATAGCAGCGATCTGCTGCTGTCGCTCCGTTGAATAGGAGCGTCGGCAGCAGACGCTGCTATATCCTATGGGCTGCCCGGACGATCTAGCGATCCCCCGGGCAGCCCAACCGCCCCCTCCCGCACTCACCCGCTTGCTGCAGCCGCGTTGAATAGTGGTGGCGGCGAGCGGGGAACGAGGAGCAAACGAGCGCTGAGAGCGCTCGTTTGCTCCTCTAACCGACCGGTGTAATAGGCCCATTAGTGCTCTCTTGTTGCTCTCGATGTTTATGCCCTTGCGCTTTCTCTCTTTTTGCTCCCTATGTTTATGCCTTAGTGCTCTCTCTCGTTGCTCTCTATGGTTATGTTCTTGTGTCTTTGTCTGACGCGTCACCCCCTTACAGTCACCTTTACAGGTATCTTTCTATGTCTTCTATCAGGTCCCAGTGATGCCGGATTACAGAGACTTTACAATATAAACTCCAGTTTACCTTCTATAGTAACAAAGTAGTAAACAATGATTATAATGATTTTAAATAATCATGTAACATGGTGGTGGGATGGGTTATTGCTATCTGCATAAGAAACATAAAAAGCCATTGCGGCGGTGTATGATTGTGCTGAGCCCGGCCACACAGCCTGGACAGCCGGCAGTGTATGATTGTGCTGAGCTCGGCCACACAGCAGTGTATGATTGTGCTGAGCCCGGCCACACAGCAGTGTATGATTGTGCTGAGCCCGGCCACACAGCAGTGTATGATTGTGCTGAGCTCGGCCACACAGCCCGGACAACCGGCAGTGTATGATTGTGCTGAGCTCGGCCACACAGCCCGGACAGCCGGCAGTGTATGATTGTGCTGAGCTCGGCCACACAGCCTGGACAGCCAGCAGTGTATGATTGTGCTGACCTCGGCCACACAGCAGTGTATGATTGTGCTGAGCTCGGCCACACAGCAGTGTATGATTGTGCTGAGCTCGGCCACACAGCCCGGACAGCCGGCAGTGTATGATTGTGCTGAGCTCGGCCACACAGCAGTGTATGATTGTGCTGAGCTCGGCCACACAGCCCGGACAGCCGGCAGTGTATGATTGTGCTGAGCTCGGCCACACAGCAGTGTATGATTGTGCTGAGCTCGGCCACACAGCCCGGACAGCCGGCAGTGTATGATTGTGCTGAGCCCGGCCACACAGCCTGGACAGCCAGCAGTGTATGATTGTGCTGAGCTCGGCCACACAGCAGTGTATGATTGTGCTGAGCCCGGCCACACAGCCTGGACAGCCAGCAGTGTATGATTGTGCTGAGCCCGGCCACACAGCCTGGACAGCCAGCAGTGTATGATTGTGCTGAGCTCGGCCACACAGTAGTGTATGATTGTGCTGAGCCCGGCCACACAGCCTGGACAGCCGGCAGGAGCAGAGAGGAGGAGGCGCTGACAGCCCAATCCTGTAACTCTCTGCAAACGTGAGAAACAAGCGATGGTTATCAGAGCAACAAGCTGGGAGGGCCCCTGTGCTATAAAGGGGGATACACTGAATTTCTGGGGTCTGCTTTGCCCTTAGCAGAACCTTGATGGAGCATTAACCCCTGAATGACAGATGGGTAAAGAGATCTGCTCCCCCCCATGAACTTGCTCCTGTCACCAGCAATAAGTGGAGTTCTGCTGACAGACGCTCGCACCGTGCACTCCGCTTCAACTTTGCCCTCCTGACTTCAAATCATATTACGGCAAAATGAAGAGTTGTGAAAATGCCGGTCCGGGCCGCCCCGTCCTGCGCAGCCCTTTAAATGCCATTTCAGCTTCTATCAAAGCGAGAATCAGCACTTGTAATTTTTAATACAGCTGCAAAACAATAGGCCCCATTAATAGCGGGCGGCCGTGACAGGCCGGCGCGCCGTGATTTATGAGGCTGTGGATAATTTGATTATTTTATTAATTCTGCTGATTACGGTCGGGGTTAATACGGTGAAGGTCACTCCCAGAATAAATCTTCATTACGTTTCGCGGAGAAGCTAAACGCCACCGATGACTTGTTTGCTTTAATTAAACACTAATGTAACAGGAAAAGAGGAGAGGCTGGAGGCTCGGCGCATCTGCTGCGGAGGCCGGGATGGGGGGGGGATGAGACGCCAATCACACCGCACAGGGAAGAAAGAGAAGGGGAGGTAGTAATAATACAATAGATAGAACAATAGATCAGAGCAGCGAGGACGACAGACGGGTCTAAGGGGATTTACATCTCATGGGATAACCTGATTCCTCTATGATTCTCTGCACAGGGTTTCTTCCCAACGATCCTTGGGTCTTATGTTCCTATCAAGTTTTATGCTAAATTTATCATGTTAAAGGGCTTCTTTACAACCACAAAAAATGTTCTTCCAAATCAACTGGTGCCAGATATTTGTAATTTACTTACAATAAAAAAAATCTACAGTCTTTCCGTACTTTTCAGCTGCTGTACGTCCTGCAGGAAGTGGTGTATTCTCTCCAGTCTGACACAGTGCTCTCTGCTGCCACCTCTGTCCATGTCAGGAACTGTCCAGAGCAGGCCTAAATTACAGGTTTCTAAGGCTGCATATCTCTTAATATTGTTAAAGGAGTAAAAAATGTTTTTAAATCAACTGCTGTCAAAAAGTTAATACAGATTTGTAATTTAATTCCCAAAACTGGGTTCAAATTTTAAAGGGATACTATGTAAAAAAAAGTTTTCTTTTCAAATAAACTGGTATAATAAAGTTATATAGATTTGTAAAAAAAATTCCAGTCTTCCAGTACTTATCAGCTGCTGTATGTCCTGTAGGAAGTGGTGTATTCTCTCCAGTCTGACACAGTGCTCTCTGCTGCCACCTCTGTCCATGTCAGGAACTGTCCAGAGCTGCAGTAAATGCCCATAAAAAAAAAACTCCTGCTCTGGACAGTTCCTGACATGGACAGAGGTGGCAGCAGAGAGCACTGTGTCACACAGGAGAGAATACACCACTTCCTGCAGGACATACAGCAGCTAATAAGTACTGAAAGACAGGAAATTTTTTTAATAGAAGTAAATTACAAATCTATATAACTTTCTGACACAAGTTGATTTAAAAAGTATTTTCTTCTGCATCCTCTTCCTTGGTTTCACCTGCACAGTGGTGTAGTGGGGATGTTGGCACTATTAATGTAAACAGGGATTTACCTGATCTGCGTTCTCATCACTTCCATGATCAGTAGAGGTCCCAGAGACCCTTACAATCATATAGTGATATTACAAGACACCACAACATGAACTGAGATGCTGTGGATTCCGGGAGTTTTACTCCCACATAAAGTGTAACATATTACTGGTGATGTGATATATATATATATATATATATATATATATATATATATATTTTTTTTTTTTTTTTTTTTTATTTATTTATTTATTTATTTTTTTATTATTTATGCTGTGTAGAACACTTGCACCTGATACACCACAAAAACCAATCCTACAACTCCTTATTATATTATTAAGTGCTGTAAATCTATAGATGAGCAGAGAGCATCTACACCCCTCTATAGCCCCCCAGGTAGGAGGGTCCTGGCCTGGCTGATACTCTCTATAGATAGATATAGATTCTTTGAAGAAATGTACAGTGTATGTTCGCTGCACCCTACTATGGAATTGGAAAGTGTTGGAGGATATATACTCCGAGTGCACTACTATTCTAACGCCCAAGAATACTTATAGAATAAAATCGTATGTAGGCTCTCTAGGAGTAAGTCCTATATATCTGATGTTTATGGAGGCAAATTAATTATATCCTATATGTCTGATGCTTGTGAAGGCGAATTAATTACAGGAGATATTTAAAATATATCACAATTTTATCTTATAAAAAACAACAATTAAAATTTCATAAATTCATAGTAATATACATAATTATATGGGATAAATAAATAAAAAAATAAGTGGTTCAATTCATAGGTAAAATAAACAGTAAAATTCAACGTTTTGTAATGTAGTTTGCTGGAGATAGAACGTCAGCGCAGGGCCCCTGCGCTGGTTGTTCTCTCGCTATAAATCGCAATTTACATATGGAATGAATGTTCTCATGGCATTTGAGCTCTCTGGCCTCTTGCCCCGTACTGCTTTGGAACTAGATGATAATTAGTTGTAATTCCGTAGTATTGTTGTAATGTATAGATGGGGCTTAGTTTATTTGCCCTTTATCTGGTTGTACACTGTATCCGCAAATGTATCTTAGTTGCAAATGATGCTGTGTCCCACATATATATCCCAGTTTCATAGATCTCACTTTGTATGCATAAGAGAGAAGGGACAATCTGTTACGTGTACATTACAGATAAGATGCGATGTGGTGAGTGTTTGTAATCAGCGTAGCTGGTGTTGCGTACAAACTGTATTGGTGGATAAACCACCTCTCACCAGATATCCAATAGTCAGTAGCCGTGTTGGGAATGGATCAGCCGGGCTTTGAAGTGTGTCGCTCTCCGGTCTCTGCTGTTCTCCTTATCGGCGTGTGCAGGATTCACAGGGAGCTGTCACTGTGTCCGCATGGTGTAGAACGCGCGCTCGTTTGAATCTTTGGCCACGGTTCCAGCGAGTGCGGGAGTAGATGGATGTGTGCCAAATATCTTTATCAATTTAGTTATCTTTTTCAGACGCGTTTCAGGAGTATGCTCTCTCCTTTTCTCAGTGAAGAATAGATAACTTTGTGCACAACAGTGTTACTGTTTATTTTACCTATGAATTGAACCACTTATTTGTTTTGATTTATCCCATATAATTATGTTTATTACTATGAATTTATGAAATTTTAAAAATTGTGATATATTTTAAATATCTCCTGTAATTAATTCGCCTTCACAAGCATCAGACATATAGGATATAATTAATTTGCCTCCACAAACATCAGATATATAGGACTTACTCCTAGAGAGACTACATACGATTTTATAGATATAGATTCTCGCTGGAGATGAACCTTACACACGGGCGCTGGAGGCCTCAGGGAGAGATCAGACAGGACAGATGCCGGGAGGTCCCCGATACACTGACTCTATACTTTACTACAGTAGATTATTTTTAGTGGCGCGGCAGGACAGGATTCTGACCCCCCCCCATATCTACAAACAATGAATTGTGCTGAACTTCAACAAGTCACAAGGAATAAGGAGAAAATGGATCAGGATGTTACACTGGATCACATCAGTGCAGCCACAAAGCCGGACATCACTAGAACCTGGGAGGAACCAGATCACTGAGCAAAGGGATCACTGGTGGAACGTAAAGAGAAAGGAACCAACATGGAAATCTACAAATAGAATGTGATGCCTGAGTCTGCGGATTAGTGTAATGTTACATACAAGTCACTGACACGTACAACACTTATCCTGTACTGACCCTGAGTTACATCCTGTATTATACTCTAGAGCTGCACTCACTATAATGCTGGTGAGGTCACAGTGTACATACATTAGAGTAGTAGTTGAGTTGAGCGTAGAGTAGAGTTGAGCATGCGCTGTGCTGGGCAGAGGTGAGCGTGCGCTGTGCTGGGTAGAGGTGAGTGTGCGCTGTGATGGATAGAGGTGAGTGTGCGCTGTGATGGATAGAGGTGAGTGTGCGCTGTGATATAGAGGTGAGTGCGCGCTGTGATGGATAGAGGTGAGTGCGCGCTGTGATGGATAGAGGTGAGTGCGCGCTGTGATGGATAGAGGGGAGTGTACACTGCGATGGATAGAGGTGAGTGTGCGCTGCGATGGATAGAGGTGAGTGTGCGCTGCGATGGATAGAGGTGAGTGTGCACTGCGATGGATAGAGGTGAGTGTGCGCTGCGATGGATAGAGGTGAGTGTGCACTGTGATGGATAGAGGTGAGTGTGCGCTGTGATGGATAGAGGTGAGTGTGCGCTGTGCTGGGCAGAGGTGAGTGCGCGCTGTGTTGGGTAGAGGTGAGTGCGCGCTGTGATGGATAGAGGTGAGTGTACACTGTGATGGATAGAGGTGAGTGTGCGCTGTGATGGATAGAGGTGAGTGTGCGCTGTGATGGATAGAGGTGAGTGTGCGCTGTGATGGATAGAGGTGAGTGTGCGCTGTCATGGATAGAGGTGAGTGTGCGCTGTCATGGGTAGAGGTGAGTGTGCGCTGTGCTGGGTAGAGGTGAGTGTGCACTGTGATGGATAGAGGTGAGTGTGCGCTGTGATGGATAGAGGTGAGTGTGCGCTGTGCTGGGATTAGTGACAGTAAGGACATTTTCCTGCAGAGCCGAGCACCAAGGGCACAGGCGCCGCCATCGCTTTATTAACGATAATGCTCAATGATCTGTGAATAACCTGCAAAGAAAATGAAGATTATCGAGTTACTTTCTCCATCCATCCATCCATCATGGCTGAGACGGCTGCACTGTCATAGATCGGCCCAGGTGCATCTGCCGGCGGGGCAACAAACTCCGCTCTGATGCACCCGTCACCCTATGGGACAACTAACCGAGGCACCCCACCTGTCCTGTACAGATTGTACTGATATATAGGTTTGTTACTATATAACACTGAGGGGGGCTGTGATCTCTGAGGAGGGGGGCCAGGAGATCCCCATCACACGCAGGGCTGCCCCTGAGGAGGAAAGCCATCACCATCACATGCAGGGCTGCCCATGAGGAGGGGAGCGATCCCCATCACATGCAGGGCTGCCCCTGAGGAGGGGAGCGATCCCCATCACATACAGGGCTGCCCCTGAGGAGGGGAGCGATCCCCATCACATGCAGGGCTGCCCCTGAGGAGGATAGCCATCACCATCACATGCAGGGCTGCCCCTGAGAAGGATAGCGATCCTCATCACATGCAGGGCTGCCCCTGAGGAGGATAGCGATCCCCATCACATGCAGGGCTGCCCCTGAGGAGGGGAGCTATCCCCATCACATACAGGGCTGCCCCTGAGGAGGGGAGCGATCCCCATCACATGCAGGGCTGCCCCTGAGGAGGGGAGCGATCCCCATCACATGAAGGGCTGCCCCTGAGGAGGATAGCGATCCCCATCACATGCAGGGCTGCCCCTGAGGAGGGGAGCGATCCTCATCACATGCAGGGCTGCCCCTGAGGAGGGGAGCTATCCCCATCACATGCAGAGCTGCCCCTGAGGAGGGGAGTGATCCCCATAACATGCAGGGCTGCCCCTGAGGAGGGGAGCGATCCCCATCACATGCAGGGCTGCCCCTGAGGAGGGGAGCGATCCCCATCACATGAAGGGCTGCCCCTGAGGAGGATAGCGATCCCCATCACATGCAGGGCTGCCCCTGAGGAGGGGAGCGATCCCCATCACATGCAGAGCTGCCCCTGAGGAGGGGAGCGATCCCCATCACATGCAGGGCTGCCCCTGAGGAGGGGGGCGATCCCCATCACATGCAGGGCTGCCCCTGAGGAGGATAGCGATCACCATCACATGCAGGGCTGCCCCTGAGGAGGATAGCGATCACCATCACATGCAGGACTGCCCCTAAGGAGGATAGCGATCACAATCACAAGCAGGGCTACCCCTGAGGAGGATAGCGATCCCCATCAATGCAGGGCTGCCCCTGAGGAGGGGGGCGATTCCTGCAGGACATACAGCAGCTGATAAGTACGGGAAGATGTAATATTTTTAAATCTATATAATTTTCTGATACCAGTTAACCTGAAAAGAAAACTTTTTATCCAGAGTAGTACTCCTTTAAAATAAACCTTTCAAAAGTTTTGGGGTCTGGTTTGTTGCAGCAGAGCGCCTCCCTCCCATACTCGCTGGAGGTGCCGGGCTCCATAAACTTATGACATAACCCGACCAATGTAACAAGCCACAAAGTGAAGCCCCTTGCCACACACTTCACCCGTCTCTACCGAGCATTGAGGGCCCCAACCCATCATAACTGTTACTGTGTATCCTGGTCTATAACTTCACACAGGATCTACTGCTATTGTATCCATATATATCTGGGAAATACTCTGTGAGCTAAACACCGCAGCATGTATGCAGTAGTATGTGAATACACAGTGACCCCATCAGCAGAATAGTGAGTGCAGCTCTGGAGTATAATACAGGATGAAACAGCTGTTGGCTGTCTGGGCATGCTGGGGGTTGTAGTTCTGCAACAGCTGGAGACCTACAGGTGAAGAAAATCTTACCAATGGCCACCACCTGTATTCTGACACAAGCCACCGTAGTCCTCTCAGCCACAGAGAGAAGTTTTTCCTTCTTGTCCATATAAATGGCGCGGAGGGTAAAGGCTGTCACCGGGTACACGATAAGGCGACACTTTTGGTCTCTGTTTATGCAGCAAAGCCGACGATGAGAGGAAGGATGTGACTTCCAAATGTCTTTGGATCATTCCCATAAATATGTATGCGCGCCATATATAACAGTAGCCTTGATGAGAACACGCGGAGTAACCGGCCGCGAGAATCGCTTAAGAGCTTTACATTAAAATGGAATGTGGGATGGCGGCTAGAAATCACCCGCCAAACGACACCTTGTGCTGATAAGCTGCAGATAACGGCGGGGAGGGATGATGTATGGACGCCGCACTCACCACTTTACTATACATACTAAACAATAGGACGGAAATATTCTTCATTACCGCCCGGTGATAAAACGCTCAGACGTGTCACATTTGGGACTCCGAAATATAATTTTGAGGTGAAATCAGCAGCGGGGGAGGTGTGTAATGCCGGCAGCCGCAGTCCGCCCCTCGCTCTATTTACAATTTTCACCTCACAGTGATGGACGGATTCGACTTTTAATCAGACGGGAGATAAAACGGAGATATAACCTGCGAGAGCGATGAGGACAGAGAGCGACGCCAAGGCCTCTGGTCACCAGCGTCATAACAGCCGGGGGTCCCATAAAGAGACCCATAAAGTGCCGACGTGTCAGAGGTCACACCGGTATACAATGTGCAGAGAGCAGGCATCACACTGCGGAGCACAGCTCTGGAGGTGGCAGTAGTCAATGCTGAACTACAAAATGTAACAGTGCAGCTCTGGGGTATAATACAGGATGCAACTCAGGATCAGTACAGGATCAGTAATGTATGTACACAGGGACCCCACCAGCAGAATAGTGAGTGCAGCTCTAGAGTGTAATACAGGATGTAACTCAGGATCAGTAATGTAATGTATGTACACAGTGACCCCACCAGCAGAATAGTGAGTGCAGCTCTGGAGTGTAATACAGGATGTAACTCAGGATCAGTAATGTAATGTATGTACACAGTGACCCCACCAGCAGAACAGTGAGTGCAGCTCTGGAGTATAATACAGGATGTAACTCAGGATCAGTACAGGATCAGTAATGTAATGTATGTACACAGTGACCCCACCAGCAGAACAGTGAGTGCAGCTCTGGAGTATAATACAGGCTTTGGAGTCAGACACATTATTCATCTATAATCTTACTTGTACCCCTGTATAGAGTATTCCTGGAATCTTGAGGTTAGCCATAACCCCTTCCTTCTTATATCTGACCCCCATACAAACAATCCAATGTTATAATGCATGCACCTCAGCTGGGGCAGGACGTCAGCGGGTAGGAATGTCACCCCTCTGACACTTCATACAGAAGAAGCCGCTGTTCCTGCATTCATCTCTGACACTTCTCTTCCATCCATCAGCGGCTCACAGAGACTTTCCCATCGCGGAGCAGCAGAGCGAACCAGAAATCCTCCCCATTAACCTGAGGCTGGTATGTGCAGAGCACCTGCTGCTGTGCACAATGTGGCTGGTTATTACAGGGGGTGATGGGGCGGCCTGACATCACCCATCACCCCGCACACATGACCGCTCTTATTCAGTGTAAATGTCATGTACATCATATCTTACTTAAAGGGGTTCTCCTGTGTGACCCTGTATGCAGGTGTTTCCATAGAAATCAGCAGTTCTCAAGATTGTGTGGGGGCCCAGCCATCAGCTAGTACCCCTATACTGAGGATAGGCGACAACTTTGTCAGGGAATGCCCCCTTCCCCAAGATACAGATACATTCCATTACTTTACTACAAATCCACATCCAGAGCTGCATTCATAATTCTGCTAGTTCTCAGGCTGCAGGACCATATATCTCTCTTCATTCCCTGGACGGTGTCATCACAGGGCACGCTCCGCTGCTATGCATTGTGGAAGATGCCGTGTTAAGCTATAGCTATAGAAATACCACAAAACATCGAACAGTGCATGATGGGATCTCAAAGAAGATGCAAATAAAGTGTTTGCTATAAATTCCTCCCACCAGCAGAAGTATGAATACAGCTCTGGACGTAAATGACATGAATTCTAAGCTCTATATTCCTAACAGGGCATGCTGGGAGTTGTAGTTTTGCTGGAGAGACACAGGTTAGGGATCACTGATCTAAACTAAAATAGGATAAACACACTATAAACAGAAGGGTGCCATCGTTTTTGGGGGTCATTATGGATTATAACATTATAACGTTACTCTCTGGGTCAGGACAATTGCCGTGATGCTAAAATTTAAGACAGTTTGTTAAAGTTTTATAAAGTTTCCTCTTTTTTCTTTTAATTAAACAAAAAAACATTTGGGAGGCCAAGGTGCAGAATTTTGGGGGGAGGGTCTCAGCCTATAGGAGGTCATCTCATCCTCTCCTCATTGGGGTCTCAGCCTATAGGAGGTCATCTCATCCTTTCGTCATTGGGGTCTCAGCCTATAGGAGGTCATCTCATCCTCTCCTCATTGGCGTCTCAGCCTATAGGAGGTCATCTCATCCTCTCCTCATTGAGGTTTTAGCCTATAGGAGGTCATCTCATCCTCTCCTCATTGGGGTCTCAGCCTATAGGAGGTCATCTCATCCTCTCCTCATTGGGGTCTCAGCCTATAGGAGGTCATCTCATCCTCTCCTCATTGGGGTCTCAGCCTATAGGAGGTCATCTCATCTTCTCCTCATTGGGGTCTCAGCCTATAGGAGGTCATCTCATCCTCTCCTCATTGAGGTCTTAGCCTATAGGAGGTCATCTCATCCTCTCCTCATTGGGGTCTCAGCCTATAGGAGGTCATCTCATCCTCTCCTCATTGGGGTCTCAGCCTATAGGAGGTCATCTCATCCGCTCCACATTGGGGTCTCAGCCTATAGGAGGTCATCTCATCCGCTCCTCATTGGGGTCTCAGCCTATAGGAGGTCATCTCATCCTCTCCTCATTGGGGTCTCAGCCTATAGGAGGTCATCTCATCCTCTCCTCATTGGGGTCTCAGCCTATAGTAGGTCATCTCATCCTCTCCTCATTGGGGTTTCAGCCTATAGGAGGTCATCTCATCCTCTCCTCATTGGGGTCTCAGCCTATAGGAGGTCATCTCACCGCTCCTCATTGGGGTCTCAGCCTATAGGAGGTCATCTCATCCTCTCCTCATTGGGGTCTCAGCCTATAGGAGGTCATCTCATCCTCTCCTCATTGGGGTCTCAGCCTATAAGAGGTCATCTCATCCTCTCCTCATTGGGGTCTCAGCCTATAGGAGGTCATCTCATCCTCTCCTCATTGGGGTCTCAGCCTATAGAAGGTCATCTCATCCTCTCCTCATTGGGGTCTCAGCCTATAGGAGGTCATCGCATCCTTTCTTCATTGGGGTCTCAGCCTACAGCTGAGAATCCTAAGTCTCAGGTCATACAGAGGTCTACAATAGAGGACCTACTCTGTGATCATGGGGGGGCACCTCAGTCCAGAGTAGTGCACCAGAGTGGGGGTACTAACAGTCACAACTGTTTATGCATCTGTCCCATACAGAGAGGTATGATCAGGCACCAGAGTCCCTGAGTACCTCCTCCTCCTCCCCCCCCCCCCGGGTGCCGCCCCCTCCTTCAGCCTTAGACATCTTCCTCCTCCCTGAGGACAGATAGCTGTGAGGCCGGAGAGTAGCGGATATTGTGTGGCGGCGCATGCTCTCAGCAGGAGGACTGGCGGTGACGTCAATGAAACACCGAAGATACCAACCTGTCATACATACAGGTCAGTTTACCGAGGGCACAGTCGATATCGGTATTTTTGCGGTATATCACCCAGCCCTAATTACATGTATTTTTTTTATTATTAGTCTCTCAATGGAACATGGGAATTTTTGATTGTTCATATAATACAACGCAATGTTTATGGATGACAATGGGTTATGCTTTTGGCAGGATGCCGTCCTCCTCTCCCGAATACAGCAGGATTAACAGGCGCAGCAACTAACGACAGATAAAGTATAAAAAACTACTTTATTAAAATAATAAAAACATATACAAAAGGGTTCTGCATTGCGTGCTTCTAGACCGGAGTGGTCTCTTCATCAGGGGATGGAGTAGTTGGGAGTAGTTGGGCCTGTTAATCCAGCTGTATGTGGGAGAGGAGGACAGCATCTTGCTGCAGCCCTGGCGTCACACTGGTTCCCTTCCTGAGAGTTGGGCCTCGAAACTACCGGATTAGCAGAGGATCCAACCGCTGATCTGGAAGCGACTGATCGTGAAAGGTAAACGTATCACTACATGCTTGAAAAAATCTATTTAGCGTCTGAGAGAAACAGAGATATTCTACAGATGCTCTCTAGTTTGCTACAATGTATCAGCACAGGTAAGCCGTATCGGCCTGGAGGGCACACCATCCTCTAGACTGGATGCAAACATTTCTATAGGATATAATGCTACCGGCATAGGGATGCATGACTGGATCAGTGGTTCTCTATTCCAGTCTTTATGGCCACCAAGAGGTCATGTTTTGAAGATTTCCTTAGTATTTCACAGGTGATATATAATTATACTTATCAGGTATTACCACAGCAGGTGATATATAATTATACCCATCAGATATTATCACAGGTGATATATAATTATACCCATCAGATATTATCACAGGTGATATATAATTATACCCATCAGGTAGTATCATTATACTCATCAGGTAGTATCACAGGTGATATCATTATACCCATTAGGTAGTATCACAGGTGATATCATTATACCATCAGGTAATATCACAGGTGATATCATTATACCCATTAGGTAGTATCACAGGTGATATATAATTATGCCCATCAGGTAATATCACATATAGGGGACACACAAAGGGGAAATCACAAAACCACGAAACACATGTACATCAACTCTACAGAGAGCAGCGTCAACTTTACACAGAGCAGCGTCGACTTTACACAGAGCGGTGTTACCTCTACACAGAGCGCAACGTCACCTCTACACAGAGCGGTGTCACCTCTACACAGAGCGCAACGTCACCTCTACACAGAGCGGCGTCACCTCTACACAGAGCGGCGTCACCTCTACACAGAGCGGCGTCACCTCTACACAGAGCGCAACGTCACCTCTACACAGAGCGCAACGTCACCTCTACACGGAGCGGCGTCACCTCTACACAGAGCGGCGTCACCTCTACACAGAGCGGCGTCACCTCTACACAGAGCGCAACGTCACCTCTACACAGAGCGCAACGTCACCTCTACACAGAGCGGCGTCACCTCTACACAGAGCAGCGTCACCTCTACACAGAGCGGCATCACCTCTACACAGAGCGGCGTCACCTCTACACAGAGCGGCCTCAACTCTACACAGAGCGGCGTCACCTCTACACAGAGCGCAACGTCACCTCTACACAGAGCGGCGTCACCTCTACACAGAGCGGCGTCACCTCTACACAGAGCGCAACGTCACCTCTACACAGAGCGGCGTCACCTCTACACAGAGCGCAACGTCACCTCTACACAGAGCGGCGTCACCTCTACACAGAGCGGCGTCACCTCTACACAGAGCGCAACGTCACCTCTACACAGAGCGGCGTCACCTCTACACAGAGCGGCGTCACCTCTACACAGAGCGCAACGTCACCTCTACACAGAGTGCAACGTCACCTCTACACGGAGCGGCGTCACCTCTACACAGAGCGGCGTCACCTCTACACAGAGCGCAACGTCACCTCTACACAGAGCGCAACGTCACCTCTACACAGAGCGGCGTCACCTCTACACAGAGCGGCGTCACCTCTACACAGAGCGGCGTCACCTCTACACAGAGCGCAACGTCACCTCTACACAGAGCGGCGTCACCTCTACACAGAGCGCAACGTCACCTCTACACAGAGCGGCGTCACCTCTACACAGAGCGGCGTCACCTCTACACAAAGCGCAACGTCACCTCTACACAGAGCGGCGTCACCTCTACACAGAGCGGCGTCACCTCTACACAGAGCGCAACGTCACCTCTACACAGAGTGCAACGTCACCTCTACACAGAGCGGCGTCACCTCTACACAGAGCGCAACGTCACCTCTACACAGAGTGCAACGTCACCTCTACACAGAGCGGCGTCACCTCTACACAGAGCGCAACGTCACCTCTACACAGAGCAGCGTCACCTCTACACAGAGCGGCGTCACCTCTACACAGAGCGGCGTCACCTCTACACAGAGCGGCGTCACCTCTACACAGAGCGCAACGTCACCTCTACACAGAGCGCAACGTCACCTCTACACAGAGCGCAACGTCACCTCTACACAGAGCAGCGTCACCTCTACACAGAGCAGCGTCACCTCTACACAGAGCGCAACGTCACCTCTACACAGAGCGGCGTCACCTCTACACAGAGCGCAACGTCACCTCTACACAGAGCAGCGTCACCTCTACACAGAGCGCAACGTCACCTCTACACAGAGCAGCGTCACCTCTACACAGAGCGCAAAGTCACCTCTACACAGAGCGGCGTCACCTCTACACAGAGCGCAACGTCACCTCTACACAGAGCGGCGTCACCTCTACACAGAGCGGCGTCACCTCTACACAGAGCGGCGTCACCTCTACACAGAGCGGCGTCACCTCTACACAGAGCGGCGTCACCTCTACACAGAGCGGCGTCACCTCTACACAGAGCGCAACGTCACCTCTACACAGAGCGCAACGTCACCTCTACACAGAGCGGCGTCACCTCTACAGAGAGCAGCGTCGACTTTACACAGAGTGGCGTCACCTCTACACAGAGCGCAACGTCACCTCTACACAGAGCGCAACGTCACCTCTACACAGAGCGGCGTCACCTCTACACAGAGCGGCGTCACCTCTACACAGAGCGCAACGTCACCTCTACACAGAGCGCAACATCACCTCTACACAGAGCGGCGTCACCTCTACACAGAGCGCAAAGTCACCTCTACACAGAGCGCAACGTCACCTCTACACAGAGCGGCGTCACCTCTACACAGAGCGGCGTCACCTCTACACAGAGCGCAACGTCACCTCTACACAGAGTGCAACGTCACCTCTACACAGAGCGGCGTCACCTCTACACAGAGCGGCGTCACCTCTACACAGAGCGGCGTCACCTCTACACAGAGCGCAACGTCACCTCTACACAGAGCGCAACGTCACCTCTACACAGAGCGCAACGTCACCTCTACACAGAGCGGCGTCACCTCTACACAGAGCGCAACGTCACCTCTACACAGAGCGCAACATCACCTCTACACGGAGCAGCGTCACCTCCACACAGAGCGCAACGTCACCTCTACACAGAGCTTTTATAGGCGTAAGGAGTGACACTCGGTCTGGTTCTTACAAGTGGAAAGCAGAGATATTCTTTTCAGAAAATTATCCACTGTGTAGACAATGATCATAGAAGAGATGCTTATGATGCAAGTGCTATTGTGCACAATTTTATTTTGGTATACAGTGTAGTCACAGACATAAATTCCGACGTTTCGGTGGTGACACCTTTATCAGGGGTCTATGGACATGAAAGATATAGATATTACAATGAGATATGGTTACAAAAAGTAGTAACGTGCACAGGGCTAGGGTAGGATAAGAGGGTAAGGGGTGTGGGTACATGACTCATGGGGGAAGTAACATCCAAATGACAAGTGATATATACATAACAATAACACAATAGTTGCTGGATGGAATATCTGGAGGATGATGAGGAGAGAAGGCAGGGGGATATTCCATAGCTATGAGGGAATACATAGATGTTAGAGAGGCTAAATCATATATGGTAATAACAATAACAGTAACACAGTAGTAGGGCAATATTAGTATAAATGCATGCAGCAGAATTGCTAGAAGGTATAGGATAGAGGACAGTGAAGATAATACAACGATATAGAATCAGAGTACAGCTGGGTAGTACCTGTGTAAGTGGTTGCAGTATATTGGTAGCGGAGTAGTTTAGGTCTGCTGTAAATGAGAATAAAGTCAGGGCTAAGTTATAGGTCATAAGGGGTGTTGTGGCAATGAGGTGTATGGTCTAGGGTTGTTACCTCGTTGGTAACAAGAGGTCCGTGGCGGCTGGGGTCCGAACCGAGTCGGGGATGGTGGGAGCCGGACAGTAGAACTGCAAGAGAGGAGGCCAGTTAACCCGCTATCCCTATACAGAGGAGCTGTGGTGGAAAGAGGTGATAGTTACCCAGGCAGAGACCGTGTGGTGATCCGGATCCAGCGGAGCTTAGTCGCGCAATGATGACGCGGACGTAGTGACGTCCGGACGTCTTATAGGGGCGGCGCATGCGCATTAGTGAGAGCCCGGGACATGTGCGTACTGCGCCATGAAGAACGCTTAGCTTTAGACACACTGGCTAAGGACAAAGAACTTATCATCAAACCAGCAGACAAGGGCGGAGCCATAGTCATCATGGACCGCTCCTACTATACAGCAGAAATACAGTCACAACTCCACGACAATAACACGTACATCCCCATAGACAGGGACCCCACCTCGAACATTAGGCAAGACATCTGCAATATACTAGACAAATACACTACAAACAACACCATTGACTCTCAACTACACGAATTCCTGACCAACCACTATCCTGTAATACCAGTTTTCTATACATTACCCAAGATTCACAAGGACCTACAGAAACCACCCGGACGCCCTATAGTTGCTTCCACCGATTCCATCCTATCACCATTAGCCAAATTTGTTGAAAAAATACTGACACCCATCATTAGACGTACTCGCTCCTTCCTACTCGATACTTCGGACTTTCTGACACACATCAACAACACCAACCCAGTACCCCATGACAGCATTCTGGTAACCCTAGATGTCTGCAGTCTGTACACCTGCATCCCTCATACTGAGGGACTGCGAGCCACTAGAAATCTTCTAGATAACGACACAAATCTGACGCATAATCAGAAGGAATTCTGCCTTGAACTATTGCATATCATCCTCACAAAAAATTACTTTCTTTTCGGGGACCAATACTATATGCAGATAGCCGGGACAGCAATGGGCTCGAACGTGGCACCTCCATACGCTAACGCGTTTATGGCCCAGTTCGAGAATGAGGTCATCTACACACACCCCCTAAGCAACAACATTCGCATTTGGAAAAGATTTATAGACGATATCTTTTGCATCTGGACAGGCACCAACGACTCCTTACAACAATTCTTCAGTGACATTAACACCCACAGCCCTAATCTCAAATTCACAATCCACTCTGACACCACAACTATTAACTTCCTTGACACTCAGATCACAAAGGACACTACAGGACACATCAGCACCGACCTATATGTGAAACCAACGGATAGGAACAGCCTTCTTCACTATAGCAGTTGTCATCCCCGAGCAGTCAAGAACTCGCTGCCTAAATCACAATACTGTAGAGTGCATAGGATAGTATCAGATGACATGACAAGACAATCACGACTCAAAGAGATGGCCAATAAATTTACCAATAGAGGTTATCCACCCGGCTCTACGGGTATTTATAGATCCCTGACCATTAACAACAGCAGAAGTACCGAACCTAAACCTCCTAGGGTGGCATTCGTCAACACATATCACCCCTTCTCACCACTCATACAAAAGAACATTTCAGCACACTGGGATCTACTCGCCAAAGCCTACCCAGACATTGCAGAATTCCAACAACCACCACTCATGTGCCACAAACGACCTTCCAACCTTCGTGACCGTCTAGTCAAAGCGGATATTGGTACCCTGACTAAAACCAGCAGACAAACCTTCCTCACTTCAAAACGGAAAGGCACATACCCATGCCTACATTGTCACCAATGTTCCAATGTCACCAAGGGACCTTTTGCTACACACCCCCACACGGGCAGACAATTTCCCATAAAAGGCTTCTTCACATGTGATAGCTCCTACGTCGTATACCTCATTAAATGTCCATGCGGCTTGGGTTATGTGGGGGAAACAACACAACACGTTAGGGACCGTATCTCCCAACACAAGTCCACCATCCGCTGCGCCAAAACACTGCTACCCATACCCGCCCACTTCATTACAACCAGACACAACATCTCACAACTACGCTTTCAAGTACTCGAACAAATCCCCTTGGCTCGCCGAGGCGGCAACAGGATCCAGAGACTGAAAGAACGTGAGGCCTTCTGGATCCACACTCTTGGCACCTTGGAACCCAATGGACTTAATAGAGAGTATGAACTGTTTTATTAATTGTCACATCACATGCATTGTTATTATCATGTTTTATTGTCATATTGATGTGGATTCATCATATCTATATTTACTTCTCTTTAGGCCAGACCATGACTTCTAAGTATCCAGAACAGGTAGTATGGGCATTTAGGAATGATAGCACTTCTTCCATGCATGTCTTCTTTTCATATATCTTTCTCTGCTAACTCCTTTCTCCATATACTACTGCTTCCATACTACTGTCAATATATTTAATATCATTGTCCTCTACTATACCCCTTGGGCCCGTCCCCTTCCTCTGTGCCTCATACACATACATATACTTACATCTGTTCCTAGTCCGCCCCCAGCCTACTAATATGCTGCATTGCTGTTCTCTCCAATTCCATATTCCCACTAATGCGCACACTAGTATCTTACTCTGCCCCCAGATCGCCCTGAGCTCATCATTATTCACCCTGCATGCGCCCGCGTCACCGGCTCAGTACACACCCATCTCCCATCTCACTATTACACATATACAGCACCTCAGCTCCGCCCTCAGTCCGCCCCTGGTTCGCCGCCATCCCGCCCTACTGCCGCGTCACTGCGCAGGCGCAGTACGCACATGTCCCGGGCTCTCACTAATGCGCATGCGCCGCCCCTATAAGACGTCCGGACGTCACTACGTCCGCGTCATCATTGCGCGACTAAGCTCCGCTGGATCCGGATCACCACACGGTCTCTGCCTGGGTAACTATCACCTCTTTCCACCACAGCTCCTCTGTATAGGGATAGCGGGTTAACTGGCCTCCTCTCTTGCAGTTCTACTGTCCGGCTCCCACCATCCCCGACTCGGTTCGGACCCCAGCCGCCACGGACCTCTTGTTACCAACGAGGTAACAACCCTAGACCATACACCTCATTGCCACAACACCCCTTATGACCTATAACTTAGCCCTGACTTTATTCTCATTTACAGCAGACCTAAACTACTCCGCTACCAATATACTGCAACCACTTACACAGGTACTACCCAGCTGTACTCTGATTCTATATCGTTGTATTATCTTCACTGTCCTCTATCCTATACCTTCTAGCAATTCTGCTGCATGCATTTATACTAATATTGCCCTACTACTGTGTTACTGTTATTGTTATTACCATATATGATTTAGCCTCTCTAACATCTATGTATTCCCTCATAGCTATGGAATATCCCCCTGCCTTCTCTCCTCATCATCCTCCAGATATTCCATCCAGCAACTATTGTGTTATTGTTATGTATATATCACTTGTCATTTGGATGTTACTTCCCCCATGAGTCATGTACCCACACCCCTTACCCTCTTATCCTACCCTAGCCCTGTGCACGTTACTACTTTTTGTAACCATATCTCATTGTAATATCTATATCTTTCATGTCCATAGACCCCTGATAAAGGTGTCACCACCGAAACGTCGGAATTTATGTCTGTGACTACACTGTATACCAAAATAAAATTGTGCACAATAGCACTTGCATCATAAGCATCTCTTCTATGATCATTGTCTACACAGTGGATAATTTTCTGAAAAGAATACCTCTACACAGAGCGGCGTCACCTCTATACAGAGCGGCGTCACCTCTACACAGAGCGGCGTCACCTCTACACAGAGCGGCGTCACCTCTACACAGAGCGCAACGTCACCTCTACACAGAGCGCAACGTCACCTCTACACAGAGCGCAACGTCACCTCTACACAGAGCGGCGTCACCTCTACACAGAGCGGCGTCACCTCTACACAGAGCGCAACGTCACCTATACACAGAGCGGCGTCACCTCTACACAGAGCGGCGTCACCTCTACACAGAGCGGCATCACCTCTACACAGAGTGGCGTCACCTCTACACAGAGCGCAACGTCACCTCTACACAGAGCGGCGTCACCTCTACACAGAGCGGCGTCACCTCTACACAGAGCGCAACGTCACCTCTACACAGAGCGGCGTCACCTCTACACAGAGCGCAACGTCACCTCTACACAGAGCAGCGTCACCTCTACACAGAGCACAACGTCACCTCTACACAGAGCGGCGTCACCTCTACACAGAGCGGCGTCACCTCTACACAGAGCGGCGTCACCTCTACACAGAGCGCAACGTCACCTCTACACAGAGCGGCGTCACCTCTACACAGAGCGCAACGTCACCTCTACACAGAGCGGCGTCACCTCTACACAGAGCGGCGTCACCTCTACACAGAGCGGCATCACCTCTACACAGAGCGCAACGTCACCTCTACACAGAGCGGCGTCACCTCTACACAGAGCGCAACGTCACCTCTACACAGAGCGGCGTCACCTCTACACAGAGCGCAACGTCACCTCTACACAGAGCGGCGTCACCTCTACACAGAGCGGCGTCACCTCTACACAGAGCGGCGTCACCTCTACACAGAGCGCATCGTCACCTCTACACAGAGCGGCGTCACCTCTACACAGAGCGCAACGTCACCTCTACACAGAGCGGCGTCACCTCTACACAGAGTGCAACGTCACCTCTACACAGAGCGGCTTCACCTCTACACAGAGCGCAACGTCACCTCTACACAGAGCGGCGTCACCTCTACACAGAGCGCAACGTCACCTCTACACAGAGCGGCGTCACCTCTACACAGAGCGCAACGTCACCTCTACACAGAGCGGCGTCACCTCTACACAGAGCGCAACGTCACCTCTACACAGAGCGGCGTCACCTCTACACAGAGCGGCGTCACCTCTACACAGAGCGGCGTCACCTCTACACAGAGCGGCGTCACCTCTACACAGAGCGGCGTCACCTCTACACACAGAGCGGCGTCACCTCTACACAAAGCGCAACGTCACCTCTACGCAGAGCGGCGTCACCTCTACACAGAGCGGCGTCACCTCTACACAGAGCGGCGTCACCTCTACACAGAGCGCAACGTCACCTCTACACAGAGCGCAACGTCACCTCTACACAGAGCGGCGTCACCTCTACACAGAGCGCAACGTCACCTCTACACAGAGCGCAATGTCACCTCTACACAGAGCGGCATCACCTCTACACAGAGCGGCGTCAACTCTATCATATAATATATATATATATATATATAAATAATATATAATTACAACCATCAGGTAGTATCACAGGTGATATCATTATACCCATCAGGTAGTATCACAGGTGATATATAATTATACCCATCAGGTATTATTACAGGAGATATCATTATACACATCAGGTAGTATCACAGGTGATATTATTATATCCATCAGGTAGTGTCATAGGTGATATCATTATAGTCATCAGGTAGTATCACAGGTGATATTATTATATCCATCAGGTAGTATCACAGGTGATATCATTATAGTCATCAGGTAGTATCACAGGTGATATCATTATACCCATCAGGTAGTATCACAGGTGATATCATTATAGTCATCAGGTAGTATCACAGGTAATATATATTTATACCCATCAGGTAGTATCACAGGTAAAATATCATTATACCCATCAGGTAGTATCACAGGTAATATATATTTATACCCATCAGGTAGTATCACAGGTGATATCATTATAGTCATCAGGTAGTATCACAGGTGATATCATTATACTCATCAGGTAGTATCACAGGTGATATCATTATACCCATCAGGTAGTATCACAGGTGATATAATTATACCCATCAGGTAGTATCACAGGTGATATCATTATACCCATCAGGTAGTATCACAGGTGATATCATTATACCCATCAGGTAGCATCACAGGTGATATATAATTATACCCATTAGGTAGTATCACAGGTGATATATAATTATACCCATCAGGTATTATTACAGGAGATATCATTATACCCATCAGGTATTATTACAGGAGATATCATTATACACATCAGGTAGTATCACAGGTGTTCTTTGTATGAGATATCCTTAAAACCTGTTGGTGGCCATGAGGACTTGAATTGAGCCCTGGACTAGATGAAATCTGTAGACAATCATTGTCAGGGGACGTCTTACATTCTATCGGACTCACCTGCAGAAACACTGAGGAATCTCTCCCAGTCCGTACATGTGAAATAGGAAGGGAGTATTGCCGTATCGCCCGAGACATCGGAGGAAATGTTGTGTCGCCTTTAGCCCCTCTATAGTGTTGGTGGATTTGGAGACCATTGCTATAGAACAGAGGACAAAGTGCTGCAGACTGGGGGATAACCGCTTAGACTGGAGGAACTCAGAGAAGGTGCAATCCTTCAGATCTGCCAGAGAAACACAAATGGGAAAATCACAAAACCACAAAACACCATGTACATCAACTCTACAGAGAGCAACGTCAACTCTACACAGAGCGGCCTCAACTCTACACAGAGCGGCCTCAACTCTACACAGAGCGGCCTCAACTCTACACAGAGCGGCCTCAACTCTACACAGAGCGGCCTCAACTCTACACAGAGCGGCCTCAACTCTACACAGAGCGGCCTCAACTCTACACAGAGCGGCCTCAACTCTACACAGAGCGGCCTCAACTCTACACAGAGCGGCCTCAACTCTACACAGAGCGGCCTCAACTCTACACAGAGCGGCCTCAACTCTACACAGAGCGGCCTCAACTCTACACAGAGCGGCCTCAACTCTACACAGAGCGGCCTCAACTCTACACAGAGCGGCCTCAACTCTACACAGAGCGGCCTCAACTCTACACAGAGCGGCCTCAACTCTACACAGAGCGGCCTCAACTCTACACAGAGCGGCCTCAACTCTACACAGAGCGGCCTCAACTCTACACAGAGCGGCCTCAACTCTACACAGAGCGGCCTCAACTCTACACAGAGCAGCCTCAACTTTGCACAGAGCGGCCTCAACTCTACACAGAGCGGCCTCAACTCTACACAGAGCGGCCTCAACTCTACACAGAGCGGCCTCAACTCTACACAGAGCGGCGTCAACACAGCAAGACATCACCCAACACAAGAGTCTGCTAGGTGACCCCTATATACAGAGGAGTCTGCTAGGTGACCCCTATATACAGAAGAGTCTGCAAGGTGACCCCTATATACAGAAGAGTCTGCAAGGTGACCCCTATATACAGAGGAGTCTGCTAGGTGACCCCTATATACAGAGGAGTCTGCTAGGTGACCCCTATATACAGAAGAGTCTGCTAGGTGACCCCTATATACAGAGTAGTCTGCTAGGTGACCCCTATATACAGAAGAGTCTGCTAGGTGACCCCTATATACAGAGTAGTCTGCTAGGTGACCCCCTATATACAGAGGGGTCTGCTAGGTGACCCCTATATACAGAGGAGTCTGCTAGGTGACCCCTATATAAACAGGAGTCTGCTAGGTGACCCCTATATACAGAGGAGTCTGCTAGGTGACCCCTATATACAGAGGAGTCTGCTAGGTGACCCCTATATACAGAAGAGTCTGCTAGGTGACCCCTATATACAGAGTAGTCTGCTAGGTGACCCCCTATATACAGAGGGGTCTGCTAGGTGACCCCTATATACAGAGGAGTCTGCTAGGTGACCCCTATATAAACAGGAGTCTGCTAGGTGACCCCTATATACAGAGGAGTCTGCTAGGTGACCCCTATATACAGAGGAGTCTGCTAGGTGACCCCTATATACAGAGGAGTCTGCTAGGTGACCCCTATATAAACAGGAGTCTGCTAGGTGACCCCTATATACAGAGGAGTCTGCTAGGTGACCCCTATATACAGAGGAGTCTGCTAGGTGACCCCTATATACAGAGGAGTCTGCTAGGTGACCCCTATATACAGAAGAGTCTGCTAGGTGACCCCTATATACAGAGGAGTCTGCTAGGTGACCCCTATATACAGAGGAGTCTGCTAGGTGACCCCTATATACAGAGGAGTCTGCTAGGTGACCCCTATATACACAGGAGTCTGCTAGGTGACCCCTATATACAGAGGAGTCTGCTAGGTGACCCCTATATACAGAGGAGTCTGCTAGGTGACCCCTATATACAGAAGAGTCTGCTAGGTGACCCCTATATACAGAGTAGTCTGCTAGGTGACCCCCTATATACAGAGGGGTCTGCTAGGTGACCCCTATATACAGAGGAGTCTGCTAGGTGACCCCTATATAAACAGGAGTCTGCTAGGTGACCCCTATATACAGAGGAGTCTGCTAGGTGACCCCTATATACAGAGGAGTCTGCTAGGTGACCCCTATATACAGAGGAGTCTGCTAGGTGACCCCTATATACAGAGGAGTCTGCTAGGTGACCCCTATATACAGAGGAGTCTGCTAGGTGACCCCTATATACAGAGGAGTCTGCTAGGTGACCCCTATATACAGAGGAGTCTGCTAGGTGACCCCTATATACACAGGAGTCTGCTAGGTGACCCCTATATACAGAGGAGTCTGCTAGGTGACCCCTATATACAGAGGAGTCTGCTAGGTGACCCCTATATACACAGGAGTCTGCTAGGTGACCCCTATATACAGAGGAGTCTGCTAGGTGACCCCTATATACAGAGGAGTCTGCTAGGTGACCCCTATATACAGAAGAGTCTGCTAGGTGACCCCTATCCTAAATAACTATATTATGTAAAGCTCTCAGCATTTCCAGCGTCTGTAGATAGAGCACTGTACACACTGGGCTGTACCTTGATATTCTTCTGGATGTTGTTCATAGTCTGAGCAGAATGTCAGGAACTTCATCAGCGTTCTCTTCTCGATCATAGACAGCTGTTTGCTGGAGAAGACGTCAGCGCGAGAACAAGGCACCTAGCAGACACGGACAGTCAGTGTTATAGTATATAACTACGACATCCGCCATCTACGTATCACCCCCACAACTGACCTGCTCGATCTTCCCGCCATGGTAGGTGAGGATCCTCGTCACATTCTTGAATTCTGTGTAGCGACTTACATTAGATTTAATGAGAAGATCGATTAACAATCCGCGGGAATACAGGAACTGCAGGGGAAATGGCAACAGATGAAACTGGCTCTGTACAGCCCCACGGAGCATGTCAGTGCTACATAGACAGTAATACTGAGGAAACAGCCCTATTACATAGGGCCATAACCGGCGGATATTAACAGAGCCAGCGGTCAGCTGATCAACACGCAAACACATCGCTGATCAAGTCGCAGATCGTCACTCATCAGCAACACATCTCCCTGTGTAATAGGAGATCTGCAAGATCAGTGCTCATTCACAGCAAAGCTCAAGTCTCTTACTGCTATACATGATCAGTGAGTACTGAATTATACTCCAGAGCAGCATTCAGTCCTCACAATTACTAACAGTTTCCAATATCCACCAGCAGAATAGTGAGTGCAGCTCTGGAGTATAATACAGGATGTAACTCAGGATCCGTAATGTATGTACACAGTGACCCCCACCAGCAGAATAGTGAGTGCAGCTCTGGAGTATAATTCAGGATGCAACTCAGGATAAGTACAGGATCAGTAATGTAATGTATGTACACAGTGACCCCACCAGCAGAATAGTGAGTGCAGCTCTGGAGTATAATACAGGATGTGACTCAGGATCAGTACGGGATATTGTCCCTTGTCAGGTATTGCTGGGCTCTCTAGTTCCCCTTGAAGCTGCTCCTTGCCGGCTATGCTATGTACTTCCCCTCATCAGCCCCTCTCAGCCCAGACATTGCTGCTAAATGCGTCCAGAGTAAATGATTCCTCCGTCTAATCCATCCTCAGGAACTCAATTATGTCTCTGATTTGCAGCAAGACAGAGAGACTGATCACAGTGATGAATCGCGGAGGCAGCGGATCCTCGCGCTCCAAAAAAGACATTTCTTCTCGCTTCACATCTATATTATGAGATGAAAAGTGAGGCCGGGATCATTAATATTCATTTCCTTTACAAGGTCTAATTATTGAGAGGGAAAAAAGGATTTATAGGAAAATAAACCATAAAAGCTAATTACGTGGATGGGATCAGCGGGACGGAGCCGGCGGCAGCAGCTCCCGACTAGTGTAAATATTAGATATAATGAAGGAGACGGTATCAATCTGATGGCACTCCACCACAAAGATGGCGGCACAGGAGAGACGGAAGGTTATAAAACATGATAAGTGAATCTACTTCTGGGAAAGCTGGGTGACAACTGAGATAAAAGAGATCGCAGGTCCCATAGGGGGCGTCACACTCTGACTGATCCAGTTATACATGAGAATAAAGCACTGTACAGCAAGGTGGCGACCAATCACCATAGATATAATAGTGAGGGCTGTATATATGTGTATGTATGTATCACAGTAATCGGAGGTGACTGCAATCACACGACTATCAATAATAATCCCCACGGATATAATAGTGAGGGCTCTATATATGTTTATATATGTATAATAGTGATCAGAGGTGACTATAATCACATGACTATAAATAAACATCATCATAGATATAACAGAGAGGACTGTATATATGGTATGTATGTATATATATATATATATATATATATATATATGTATCATAGTGATCAGAGTTGAATACAACCATCATAGATGTAATTATGAGGGTTGTGTGTATATATATATATATATATATATATATTAGGGCTGGGCGATATGGCCAAAGAATAAAATCTCAATTTTCTACAAATTTTGGATGATTCTCGATTTAAATCTCGTTTTTTTTTTCTTCTTTTTGCTAAATAAACAGGACAATTTTCTCCCTGCAGCATTAGATACTATCTTAATTACGTTTGAGACAACAGTATTGCTTCCCAGTGTAACAGTGCTCCCCCTGTGCCCCCATGTAGTAGAAAAGCCCATTGTGTGCCCCATATAAGTAGTTTTCCCAAAAATGTGCCCCATATAGTATAGGAGATCTTCTTTGTGCCTCCATCTAGGTAGGGAGTAGTAGTGGGGGTATAGTGGATAAGGGGTGTAGTAGTACAGGTAAACATGAGGAGTGTGGTGGTAGTAGTACAGTTATAGATGAGGGGTGTAGTAGTACAGGTAAAGATGAGGGGTGTAGTAGTACAGGTATAGAGGAGTGGTGTAGTAGTACAGGTATAGATGAGGGGTGTAGTAGTAGTACAGGTATAGATGAGGGGTGTAGTAGTAGTACAGGTATAGAGGAGTGGTGTAGAAGTAGTACAGGTATAGATGAGGGGTGTAGTAGTAGTACAGGTATAGATGAGGGGTGTAGTAGTAGTAGTACAGGTATAGATGAGGGGTGTAGTAGTAGTAGTACAGGTATAGATGAGGGGTGTAGTAGTAGTACAGGTATAGAGGAGGGGTGTAGTAGTAGTACAGGTATAGAGGAGTGGTGTAGTAGTAGTACAGGTATAGATGAGGGGTGTAATAGTACAGGTATAGATGAGGGTTGTAGTACTAGTACAAGTATAGATGATGGGTGTAGTACTAGTACAGGAACAGATGAGGGGGACTGGGGCAGCTGAGGATGACTGAGGGGGGCAGGGGCAGCTGAGGGTCACTGGGGGGGGGCTGAGGCAGCTGAGGGGGACTGAGTGGGACTGGGGTGACTGAGGGGTTATGAGGAAGACTGGGGGTGACTGAGGGGGTATGGGGCAGACTGAAGGTATGGGGCAGACTGGTGGTCACTAAGGAGGTATGGGGCAAACTGGGGGTCACTGAGGGGGTATGGAGCAGACTGGGGGTCACTGAGGGGGTATGGGGCAGACTGGGGGTCACTGAGGGGGTATGGGGCAGACTGGGGGTCACTGAGGGGGTATGGGGCAGACTGAAGGTATGGGGCAGACTGGGGGTCACTAAGGGGGTATGGGGCAGACTGGGGGTCACTGAGGGGGTATGGGGCAGACTGGGGGTGACTAAGGGGGTATGGGGCAGACTGAAGGTATGGGGCAGACTGGGGGTCACTAAGGGGTTATGGGGCAGACTGGGGGTCACTGAGGGGGTATGGGGCAGACTGGGGGTGACTAAGGGGGTATGGGGCAGACTGAAGGTATGGGGCAGACTGGGGGTCACTAAGGGGGTATGGGGCAGACTGGGGGTCACTGAGGGGGTATGGGGCAGACTGGGGGTGACTGAGGGGGTATGGAGCAGACTGGGGGTCACTGAGGGGGTATGGGGCAGACTGGGGGTGACTGAGGGGGTATGGGGCAGACTGGGGGTCACTGAGGGGGTATGGGGAAGACTGGGGGTATGGGGCAGACTGGGGGTCACTGAGGGGGCATGGGGCAGACTGGGGGTCACTGAGGGGGTATGCGGGCCTAAGGCAGGTACGGTAAAGTGTCGGTTCCGGAGAGAGTTGCAGGACGGTGAGATGCAGGGTCGGCAGTCAAAAGAGATGTGGCACCGGCGGCTCCAGCCTCTTCACGCTCTCGCTCTCTTCCTGGCAGACGTGCAGGTCCCCAATCTGTGGAGGAGGCGGCAGGGATTGCAGCAGAAGGAGATAGTGTAGCTGCCCGCTGTACAGCTTCAGTACCCGCAGCGGCGCTATCTCCTTCTGCTGCAATCCCTGCCGCCTCCTCCACAGACCGGGGACCTGCACGTGTGCCAGGAAAAGAGCGGGACGCAGCTCAGCGCTGCTTTGTCGTGTAAGGGGCGGGGACAGGTCAGCCGCGGCTCTGTGAAGAGGCTGGAGCCGCCGGTGCCGCATCTCTCCTGACTGGCAGCCCTGCACCTTACCTCGCCGTCCTGCAACTCTCCACGGACCCGACACTTTACCACGCCGGTCGCCCCTGCAACGCTCTGCCCGCAATAATTTCTAGTGAAAATCGAATTTACGCCCAGCCCTAATATATATATATATATATATATATATATATATACCCGTCGCTGCCCGGATATAAAGTGTCAGTATGTTAATTAGATTTGTTCCAAGGTCATCTAGAAGGCAAATCTATGCCCTTGTTTTTTTTTTTCATTTAGTGGGAAATCGCCAGGAGCCCTATATATCCCTTTATATGCTATATACCCCGACAGTTCTGCACTGTTTATGTAAATTCTAGGTTAGAAATAAACTAAAAACTTCCTAAATACCTAATAGCCAAACTGAGATGTCATCATGTGATCAGTCTGTATACAGAGCCTAGTTATATACAAAATTGTCAGTTTTATATACAGAGCCTGATTATATACAACATTGTCAGTGTTATATACAGCCTGGTTATATGCAACATTGGCAGTATAATATACAGCCTGGTTATATGCAAGATTGGCAGTATAATATATAGCCTGGTTATATGCAACATTGGCAGTGTTATACAGTATACAGCCTGGTATACAACATTAACAGTGTTATACTGAGCCTGTTTATATACAACATTGACAGTGTTATATACAGCCTGGTTATGTACAACATTGGCAGTGTTATACAGAGCCTGGTTATATACAACATTGGTAGCGTTATATACAGCCTGGTTATAAACAGTCATGGCCAAAAGTTTTGAGAATGACACAAATATTTTTTCCCATGATCTGCTGCCCTCTGGTTTTTATGTGTGTTTGTCAGATGTTTTTATCACCTACAGAAATATAATTGCAATCATTTTTGTTTGTCCGCCCGTCTCTTGATGATTGACCACAAGTTCTCAATGGGATTAAGATCTGGAGAGTTTCCAGGCCATGGACCCAAAATCTCTATGTTTTGTTCCCTGAGCCATTTAGTTATCACCTTTGCTTTATGGCAAGGTGCTCAATCATGCTGGAAAAGGCATTTTTGATGGCCAAACTGCTCTTGGACGGTTGGTAAAAGTTGCTCTTGCAGGACATTCTGGTACCATTCTTTATTCATGGCCGTGTTTTTAGGCAAGAATGTGAGAGCTGATTCCCTTGGCTGAGAGGCAACCCCACACATGAATGGTTTCAGGATGCCGGTTACAGTTGGCATGAGACAAGACTGGTGGTAGCGCTCACCTCGTCTTCTCCCAATAAGCTGTTTTCCAGATGTCCCAAACAATCGGAAAGGGGATTCATCAGAGACAATGACTTTCCCCCAGTCCTCAGCAGTCCGCTCCCTGGACCTTTCCCCCAGTCCTCAGCAGTCCACTCCCTGGACCTTTTGCAGAATATCAGTCTGTCCCTGATGTTTTTTCTGGAGAGAAGTGGCTTCTTTGCTGCCCTCCTTGAGACCAGGCCTTGCTCCAAGAGTCTCCGCAGTCTCACAGTGCAGATGCCCTTACACCTGCCTGCTGCCATTCCTGAGCAAGCTCTGCACTGCTGGTAGCCCCCTCCCGCAGCTGAAACACTTTTAAGAGACGGTCCTGGCACTTGCTGCTCTTTCTTGGGCGCCATGGAGCCTTTTTGGCAACAATGGAACCTCGCTCCTTGAAGTTCTTGATGATGCGATAGATTATTGACTGAGGTGCAATCTTTCTAGCTGCGATACTCTTCTGTTGGGCCATTTTTGTGCAGTGCAATGATGACTGCACATGTTTCTTTAGAGATAACCATGGTAACAGAAGAGAAACAATGATGCCAAGCACCAGCCTCCTTTTAAAGTGTCCAGTGTCCAGTCCAGGCAAATATTGACTTTGCAAGTAATTGATGTCAAGTTGATCACTCTTTATAACATTCTGGAGTATATGCATAAAATTGCCATTTTAAAAACTGAAGCAGTAGACTTTGTAAAAATTAATATTAGTATCATTTTCAAAACTTTTGGCCGAGCCTGTACAACATTAGCAGTGTTATATACAGCCTGGTTATGTACAAGATTGGTAGTGTTATGCTGAGCCTGGTTATATACAACATTGACAGTGTAAGTGGAGGTCCTGTATACCTGTAGTGTATAGTTCTGGGGTCCTGCATACCTGTAGTTTGGGGGTCCCCCCCCCCACTGCCCACTGCAGACCATAAGTAAGGTGTGTGTGCAGAAAACCTGCAGCTTATAATAATAAGTGCATACACAATCCTGCATCATCATAATCTGGCCCTCTTAGGCACTACCTTTCATCCTTGGTGAGGACAACACAGAAGAGGTTTCAAAGTTTCTAATACTGCAGGTAGTCCCCATATTGTATACATTCCCACCGCAGGTATCCCCCATACTGTAAAAATCCCCCACCCCTGAGGGTAGCTCCCATACTCTATACACTTCCCTCACTTGCAGGTAGCCCCCATACTCTATACACCCCCCCCCCTTTTTTTGCAGGTAGTCCCTATACTGTATAAACTCCACCCCCGCAGGTAGCCCCCATACTCTATACACTGCCCACCTTCTTGCAGGTTGCCCCCATACCGTATACACTCCACTCCACAGGTATCCCCCATACTGTATACACCCCCCACCCCTGCGGGTAGCCCCCATACTGTATACACCCCCCACCCCTGCAGGTAGCCCCCCATAGTCTATACACCCGCTCCCCTTGCAGGTAGTCCCTATACTGTAAACACTCCACCCCCTGCAGATATCCCCCATACTGTATACACTGCCCCCCTGCAGGTAGACCCCATTCTGTATACATTCCCCCCTGCAGATATCCCCCATACTGTATACACTGCCCCCTTGCAGATAGCCCCAATACTGTATAAACTCTTCCCTTCAGGTAGCCCCCATGCTGTACAAACTCCCATCTGCATGTAGCCCCCATGCTGTATACACTCCCCCCTTCAGGTAGCCCTCATGCTGTATACATTACCTAACACCCCCTTCCTGGATACATTCCCCAACAAAACCACCCAGCAGGTAAGCCCCTTACTGAGTTTGTCAGCAGCAGCCCCCCCAGCCGCCGGAGTGTATACATCACCTGGTCCCTGTTCTGGCTTGCTTCGGGGGTTCCCGGTAGGTCCCGCTCGGCCAATCGGTGCACTGTCCTGAAGCAAGCTGGAGCGGGGAGCAGGCGAAGTATACGCTCTGGAGGCCAGGGGGTTAATGGGGCGGGCTGCTGACAAACTCGCAGCGGGATGTGCATCCTGCTGTGGGTTTGTCTGCCATTGAGTGCACAGGGCAGGGATATTCTCAGAGAGACCCACTGCGGATTCGCCAAGTGTGTTTGTTCCCTTACTGTATTTATTTCTGTGGCTCTGTTGTGAGGCAGCTGCCCTAGTAACCAATCAGATTCCAGCTCCCTGTGAAAACAAAGGTAGTAATCCTATTGGTTGCTAAGGATTCCAACTGCCGTTTCTGCTGGAGAGCTGCAGCTAATTATATCACCTGTGTGTGCAGTGTGGAGAGTCTCCCATTCATTTCTATTGGGAGCTCTTCCTCCTCCCCCTCCCCTCCTGTACATCTGGCAAGGACGGGACCTTCGCTATAACCTGCCCAGGCACTGATCACATGACAATCCACAATCATCACATTCACCGACCTTTGAGACTAAATCGATATTGAATCGTCTTCCTTCCCTGACGATATCAGAATATGTGATTCTCGGGGTCTCTGTATGGTTAATGGCGGCGGGGTGAGGATCTGCGTCACTGACATCCCCGGCCGCCTGGTCACCGTCCACAGACTCCACATGGCTGGCGGCGGCTGCACTCTCTGATTGCGGCTGCTCTGGGGACTCGGCCACAATGTCCGTCTGCTCAGGGGAGGAAGCATCAGGCACAGAATCTGATTCTGGAGACTCGGTAGTTAATGACTCTGGATCTACACCAAGCGCCCCAACCTCCTGGACACTCCCAGACTCCTCGCTGCTAGAAGAGGCAAAAAGACAAAAAAGAAACTAAATGACATCATGAGTTCATATGCAAAATAGCAGAATAGTGAGTGCAGCTCTGAAGTTTCCATTCACAGCATTGGGAAGGTTAAGTGAAAACCACCCTCTGGCAGGCACTGTGGGAATGTACTTGGGACTAAAATGCTTTCCTATACATCTAAAAGAAACACCTATTAAAGGGATAGTTCACCATTTTTCTTTCAAATCAACTGGTGGCAGAAAGTGCCAGAGATTTGCAATTTACTTCTATTTAAAAATCTAAAGTCTTCCAGTACTTATCAGCTGCTGTATGTTCTGCTGGAACTGATGTATTCTCTCCAGTGTAATACAGTGCTCTCTGCTGCCACCTCTGTCCATTTCATGAACTGTCTAGAGCAGCAGCAAATCCCCATAGAAAACCTTTCCTGCTCTGGACAGTTCCTGACATGGACAGAGGTGGCAGCAGAGAGCACTGTGTCAGACTGGAGAAAATACGCCACTTCCTGCAGGACATACAGCAGTTGATAAGTTCTGGAAAAAAATTGAGTTTTTTAAATAGAAGTAAATTACAAATCTTTGGCACTTTCTGTTGATTTTGAAGATAAAGATTTTCACGGGAGTGCCCCTTTAAGGGAACTTCCCAGAGTATTATATAATGGGGATATAAATGGCGCGGTGTCCTTATACACAAACAATATGCGATCAGTCCGGTGTTTACACACAACAGGTTACGCAATAATCGGATGCAGAGAACACACTGCGCCCGGGGGTCACGGCCGCATTCAGTCAACTGGTAAATCCTGGAAAACAACGAACCCAGGACACCTGACTGTAAGCAGGAGCGGCGGCGGTGGCGGCAGAGTGAAGCCGCGTGTCGCCATATTCACTGGGACGGGGGGAATAAATGCAGATCAGGAGGTTTTATATTTAGGTTAATGCTGTCGGGTTAATGATGATTCCCGGTTGATAACACGCTCCGCGCACATTTTGTGCTGAACACGCTCAGAAAGACGCCGGAGCTTTGGTTTCCGCCTGGCTGGACAATCACTTTTCGTGTGTAATAAGCGGTGATGTGCGACAGAAAAAGAAGAGTCGACCTTATACTAAAGAGTCGCGGATGATGGGGGGGGGGGGGGGATCTGCGCGGCTTCTGTCTGATAAGTCGCCTTCCTATATTAGGACACAACACAAAGAAAAACCTTTTATAGGAAGAAGATGCTGCACACTATAACCTTATACCTTCAATGTCATGTGGCAAGTTAAAGGGGAAGTTCAGCAAAAAAAAAATATTTTAAATCAACTGGTGCCAGAAAGATAAATAGATTTGTATTTTACTTCTATTTTAAAATCTCCAGTTTTCCGGTACTTATCAGCTGCTGTATGTGGTGTATTCGCTCCAGTTCTGGATAGGGCATACAGCAGCTGATAAGTAATGGAAGACTGGAGATTTTTTAAGGAAGTAAACTACAAATCTCTGGCACTTGCTGGGACCAGTTGATTTGAAAGAAAAAAAAAATTTGGGGTCAACAACCCCTTTAATGTTTGCTCAGGATCTGACCTCAGTACAGTAAGGATCGTGTCTGACAGCGTACAGGGATTATTGATTTGTACTTTTTGCACTAGTTATATTCTGCAGGTGAGTATGGTTCTCCCCCCACACATGACAGTATTCTGCCCCCTATCACTAGGTGGGGTCTCGCCTTTTAGCTGTAGATTTTACTAGTCATACTTTTAGATTTGACTTTTTCAGCTCTATCTATTTTACGTTCTTTTGGGGAATCGAGGAGAAAACAGAAAACCTGATATTGGGAATTTTCTTTTTTAATTCCGGCATCCACCTGGCAGGAACATAGACAGAGAGGGATGGGGAAATAGGGGGTGACTAAGCTTTACTTTTGTCCCCCTTCGAGAAGAGCACATGTGATGGCCTGATGACATATCGAATTTATACTGTGCTCTCCAATATAGCAGAACTACAAGGCTCAGCATGCCCGGACAACCTCAGGTGCAGATAACGATTTCTCTGTACTGCCAATCTCCTATTGCATTAGAACTATTAAAGCAGAGCGGCACCAGTCCAGAAGGACCATTGCTGATCACAACTATTCAGCATATGATGCCAAGCCGCTCTGGTCACCACTAACCTAAGTATCTAGGTGGTTAAGAAAGCTAAATCCAGTGGCGCCAACTTCTCGGTTTACCTATAAAATACTACTAATAAATCTCCCTCATTGAAGGGGTTGTTCACAAAAAAAAAAAATTTCAAATCAGAGCAGGAGAGGTTTTCTATGGGGATTTGCTGTTGTTCTGGACAGTTCCTGACATGGACAGAGGTGGCAGCAGAGAGCACTGTGTCATACTGGAGAGAACACTCCACTTCCTGCAGGACATACAGCAGCTGATAAGTACTGGAAGGCTGGAGATTCTTTAATAGAAGTAACTTACAAATCTCTGGCACTTTCTGCCACCAGTTGATTTGAAAGAATTTTTTTTTTTTCCGTGAACAACCCAGCGCTACATGTGTGGATGCATGCTATACAGGTTAGTGCCCCCTGTAGGATGGGGCACTAACGCGTTCAGGGCAATGCTCTCACATCCCCCCTCTCAGTATTTGTTCTCCCAGATGACACATTACGCCATGTGGGAGATTGACTGTTTACATAAAAAAAACAAAGCTGTCGTCTGTTTCTGGAAGGTGCGCTGCCTCCGCTGCCGACACCTGGGCCGCCTGCTTTATGGGGAGCGGTCATAATATTTATGAGCAAATTTCCTCAAGGACTCTGCATCCACGAAGCCGTGAGAGAATATTACAGAGTGTAAACAACCGGCAGGGCCGCTGCCCCTTGGTTTCACTGCACTAATAAATACAGCCGCCTGGTAATGTGACTGTCACTTGTGCAGTAAGGACGGAGGAGACGTATGTGTTATATACACTGGATGGAGCATGGCCGGCCGTACGCTCTCTCACCTGGAATAGGTGTACACCTCAATGTTTGCTATGGTCTTATCCCGCTGGTTCAGGAGGAGTGGGGACTCATTCTCCAATATATTCTCCTGATTGATCGCAGGTTCCTCCCCAGAGGTTTCTTCTTTCTGGTAATAGGAGAGGACGATATATGATGTATGGGCCGTATACAGGGCTATAGGGTGTAATGACTAGAGATGAGGGAACTTACAGTAAGTTCAGGTTTGCTCCATCCTTACTCTATCCCGCTTGGCATTTGATTCCCAATGGCTGAAGAAGATGGATGCAGCCCAAAAACTGTCTGGATCAATGTAACCAGAACTTACTGTATGTTCTCCCGTCTCTAGTTAGGACTGTCACTCACACTTAGATCAACATTGTCAGTAAATAGAAACACGAGAACAGCAAAGTCTATTGTGTGACTAGAAGAGAGAGTGTATATACCGTATATCATGGATATGTATACAGAGCTGTAGTATATGGAGAAGGCATATGTATGTGACTGTGTATATATCATGGATATGTATACAGAGCTGTAGTATATGGAGGAGGCATATGTATGTGACTGTGTATATATCATGGATATGTATACAGAGCTGTAATATATGGGTGCAGCATATGTATGTGACTGTGTATATACTGTATATATCATGGATATGTATACAGAGCTGTAGTATATGGCTGCAGCATATGTATGTGAGTGTGTATATACTGTATATATCATAGATTTGTATATAGAGCTATAGTATATGGGTGCAGCATATGTATGTGAGTGTGTATATACTGTATATATCATGGATATGTATACAGAGCTGTAGTATATGGCCGCAGCATATGTATGTGAGTGTGTGTATATACCATACATCATAGATATGTATACAGAGCTGTAGTATACGGGTGAGGCATGTGTATGTGACTGTGTATATACTGTATATCATGGATATGTATACAGAGTTGTCATATATGGGGGAGGCATATGTGAGTGTGTATATACCATACATGATAGATATGTATACAGAGCTGTAGTATACGGCTGCAGCATATGTATGTGAGTGTGTGTATATACCATACATCATAGATATGTATACAGAGCTGTAGTATACAGGTGAGGCATGTGTATGTGACTGTGTATATACTGTATATCATGGATATGTATACAGAGTTGTCATATATGGGGGAGGCATATGTGAGTGTGTATATACCATACATGATAGATATGTATACAGAGCTGTAGTATATGGAGGAGGCATATGTATGTGAGTGTGTAAATACCATATATCATGGATATGTATACAGACCTGTAGTGTATAGGGGAGGCATATGTATGTGATTGTGTATATACTGTATATATCATGGATATGTATACAGAGCTATGGTATATGGGGGAGGCATAGGTATGTAAGTGTGTATATACTGTATATATCATGGATATGTATACAGAGCTCTAGTGTATGGGTGCAGCATATGTATGTGAGTGTGTATATACAGTATATTATAGAAGTTAATGTAGACACACACTCCCGACCACCCATCACTCCAGACCACCAGCATTACTGTACATAGTGAGACCAGGAAACCAACCTGACAATCCGCAATCCACGTCTGTAATCCAGAAAACGTAAAGCTCGCCCAGTTTCCGCCATAATAATTTTTCCTGCAAGAAAAAAAAAATCATTATTAGGAGAGGTGAAGCCTTGTAGGCCGAGCACAGATTGGTGTCACTGGTTTTGCACCTTTGTACACTAGTTTCCTGGTGAAAGTGGTAATACATTCATATACACGGAGATCTGACATTGTGCCATATCACAACCGAGTCACAGGAGGAAGAGACAGAAGAGGTAAAGCCTGAGAGAGAAGAACAAAAGAGAGAGCAAAAGAGAAAGAGACAGAGGGAAAGCATGAGAGAGAAGAGCAAAAGAGAGAGCAAAAAAGAAAGAGACAGAGGGAAAGCATGAGAGAGAAGAGCAAAAGAGAGAGCAAAAGAGAGAGCAAAAGAGAAAGAGATAGAGGAAAATAGAGAAGAGCAAAAGAGACAGAGGAAAAGAGAGAAGAGAGAGGGTGAGAGAGTGAGAACAGATGACAACAGAGTTAGAGTGACAGAGAGAAGTGAAGAAAGAGAAGAGACAGCAAGAGAGTGAGAGAGAGAAGAGAGAGAAAGTAGAGATGCCAAGAGAGTGACAGAGAGAAAAGAGACAACAGGAAAGTGACAAAGAGAAAAGAGACCACCATCATCAGAGGCAGCATCCCCACCACCATCCCCGTCAGAGGCAGCACCCCCTTACCAGAGGCAGCACCCCCCCCATCCCCAGCAGAGGCAGCACCCCCTCACTACCACCATCAGAGGCAGCACCCCCTCATCCCCATCAGAGGCAGCACCCCCTCATCCCCATCAGAGGCAGCACCCCCTTACCAGAGGCAGTACCCCCCCATCCCCATCAGAGGCAGCACCCCCTCACCACCACCATCAGAGGCAGCACCCCCTCACCATCCCCATCAGAGGCAGCACCCCCTCACCATCCCCATCAGAGGCAGCACCCCCTCACCATCCCCATCCGAGGAAGCACCCCCTCATCCCCATCAGAGGCAGCACACCCCCCCCATCAGAGGCAGCACCCCCTCATCCCCATCAGAGGCAGCACCCCCTCACTACCACCATCAGAGGCAGCACCCCCTCACCATCCCCATCAGAGGCAGCACCCCCTCACCATCCCCATCAGAGGCAGCACCCCCTCACCATCCCCATCCGAGGAAGCACCCCCTCATCCCCATCAGAGGCAGCATCCCCTCATCCCCATCAGAGGCAGCACCCCCTCATCCCCATCAGAGGCAGCACCCCCTCACCATCCCCATCAGAGGCAGCACCCCCTCATCCCCATCAGAGGCAGCACCCCCTCATCCCCATCAGAGGCAGCACCCCCTCATCCCCATCAGAGGCAGCACCCCCTCATCCCCATCAGAGGCAGCACCCCCTCACCATCCCCATCAGAGGCAGCACCCCCTCATCCCCATCAGAGGCAGCACCCCCTCACCATCCCCATCAGAGGCAGCACCCCCTCATCCCCATCAGAGGCAGCACCCCCTCATCCCCATCAGAGGCAGCACCCCCTCATCCCCATCAGAGGCAGCACCCCCTCACCATCCTCATCAGAGGCAGCACCCCCTCAACATCCTCATCAGAGGCAGCACCCCCTCATCCCCATCAGAGGCAGCACCCCCTCACCATCCTCATCAGAGGCAGCACCCCCCACCATCCCCATCAGAGGCAGCACCCCCTCACTACCACCATCAGAGGCAGCACCCCCCCACCATCCCCATCAGAGGCCGCACCCCCTCACTACCACCATCAGAGGCAGCTCCCCCTCACTACCACCATTAGAGGCAGCACCCCCTCACCACCACCCCAATCAGAGGCAGCACCCCACAACCACCACCCCCATCACAATCACAGGCAGCGGCCGCGGTGATAAAGACAGACTGCTGGCAGGTGCTAATCGCCCCCTTCAATTACAATTTGGCACTGGAGGAATCCGGCTTCAGATCTATCTGCGGGAATTAATGACAAACGGCCAATCGTGCCCCCCCCCCCCCCACATACTAGATGGGCTGCGGCTGATGGCGAGAAGGGAGCGGGGCACATAAATCACCTGAGGTGCCACTCAATGCTTTTTAATGGAGCTCTGCTAAAATGTTCCTTATCGCTGTTTGGCGCCATGTCTACGTCCCAGGTTATAAGCAGAATTGATATATAGGCTGCAAAGTGGCTGAGAAAAAGGGGGTTGTACTTTATACGGGAAATCCCCCGTCTGGGGACACAGCCGCCATCACATTTCCTGAAGGTTCCTGGGATATTGTGCTGTTCAGCCATTCTTTGTTGAAGGCGTTCCTGGGAAAGCTGAGTGACAACCAATAGGCTCTCCGGGGCCATGACACTGAGGACCATGCATTGTGCTGACTGTTAGACCCCAATGGAATAGTCCTGAACACTCCCATAAAAGGCTCCATCTGTAATGTTCAGCTGTCCCTGAGCTAGTGGGTGTAGCCTAGCTGTTATGATGTCTCCATACCCTGCTTCCCAATATCTCTACAGTATACCCGCAGAGGCAGCAGCAGTATGAAGGACATTATAGAGTTGCACTGCCCCATTACTGCACTGGGAAGAGGACATTATAGAGCAGCACTGCACTGGGGGGAGAGCATTATAGAGCAGCACTGCACGTGGGGTGGGGGAGGAAACTATAGAGCAGTAGTGACCCAGCACTGCAGTGGAGGGGAGAGGGCATTGTAGAGCAGCACTGCACTGGAGAGAGTACATTATAGAGCAGCACTAACCCAGCACTGCACTGGGGGGGAGCCATTATAAAGCAGCACTGACCCAGCACCGCACTCAGGGGAGAACATTATAGAGCAGCACTGACCTGGCAATGTGCTGGGGGGAGGACATTATAGAGCAGCACTGCACTGGGAAGAGGACATAATAGAGCAGCACTGCACTAGGAGGAGAACATTATAGAGCAGCACTGCACTGGGGAGAGAATATTGAAGGGTAGCACTGCACTGGGGAGAGGACATTATAGAGGAGAAATGCTCTGGAGAGAGGACATTATAGAGCAGTACTGCACTGGGGGGAGGACATTATACAGCAGTACTGCACTGGGGGAGGACATTATACAGCAGTACTGCACTGGGGGGAGATACAACACTGGAGCTTTCTGCAACTTCTGTGTCTCTCTGCTTCTGCAAATCTGCACAGGAAATTCTAAAATTATGGACATGTGTGAATGTAACCAGGGACCAATTACATGTACCGTAGCCAGTGACTTACGAGTCAAGATGGAGGACGCGCTGCCCTATCCGGGAGCAGGCGGCTGCGATGATGGACTCCGGGAGACCTGAGGAAACAGAGAGAAACTGATCAAAACTGATGCAAAATCTAAAACCAAAGTAACTGCAACGTTATCCATTAAAATAAACAGGAAAGAAAAAAAAAATCAAAGTTATATTCACTGGAGGGGATTACAACCCCGATCACCGCACTCTATGGGGCTTATACAGCCAATAGCAGATTACACTGATTATTACCCGATTATAAAGCACAATGGATGTGGCCTGTAATAAGGGGGTGATATCCATTGTCCAGACATTATAACCGTCTCCAGCATCATCCACCCCAGTCCCCCCAGGGCCACAGCGTCTGCTCTCCTTCAGGTGTTCATTATATTATGTCTACTTTATTATGCTGTATATTGCATCACATTATTATACTGTATATTATATATATATATTGCATTACAAGGAAAGTAAGCGATTGCTAATAAAGACCATGGCTGCATCCATCTTGTCCAGCAACTGGGAGTTAAATGCTGAGCAAACCTGAACTTACTGTAAATTTGCTCATCAGTAATGTATGTACACAGTGACCCCACCAACAGAATAGTAAGTGCAGCTCTGGGGTATAATACAGGATGTAACTCAGGATCAGTACAGGATCAGTAATGTATGTACACAGTGACCCCACCAGCAGAATAGTGAGTGCAGCTCTGGAGTATAATACAGGATGTAACTCAGGATCAGTAATGTAATGTATGTACATAGTGACCCCACCAGCAGAATAGTGAGTGCAGCTCTGGAGTATAATATAGGATGTAACTCGGGATCAGTACAGGATCAGTAATGTAATGTATGTACACAGTGACCCCACCAACAGAATAGTGAGTGCAGCTCTGGGGTATAATACAGGATGTAACTCAGGATCAGTAATGTAATGTATGTACACAGTGACTCCACCAGCAGAATAGTGAGTGCAGTTCTGGAGTATAATATAGGATGTAACTCGGGATCAGTAATGTAATGTATGTACTCAGTGACCCCACCAGCAGAATAGTGAGTGCAGCTCTGGAGTATAATATAGGATGTAACTCAGCATCAGTAATGTAATGTATGTACACAGTGACACCACCTGCAAAATAGTGAGTGCAGCTCTGGAGTATACAGGATCAGTAATGTATATACAGTGACCAGATATTATAAATGCCATTACAAAAACCTGAAGCTTCTGCACTGATTGTGATGATTATGGATCTGTGAAGGATGATGCTACTGGGTAGACAATATTGGATGATATTATGGATGATATTATGTTTTCTAGGGTTCTATCTGTTCTAGTGTCTCCGGGGGTCACATCTCCAGATCCCATGTGGATAATCCTGTAGAGATTGACCGCTCTGGAGGCACCCGGACATAATGGTGCATCCTGATGAATGGACGACGTCCTCTGGCGAGATGAAAGAAACAAACTTTTCTGAAGTTTCCGTCATTTTCCAATTGTTTTGTAGCCTCATGGCTCCGGCACATTTATTTTTATCATTGTGGAATAGAAATCAATGGACAACGGGCAAATGAAAAATCAGAGTCAGAAATGAAGATAAGTCTTAAGCTGTGAGAGTGAGGGGATAAGGAGCGAGTGACAGCATGGAGGAGGAATAGATCTTACTTTACGAGGAGAGCGCGGCTGGAGGGCTCCCTCATGCGCCATTACCAGTTATTGATGGGCAGGACGCCGGATTGCGGCCAGATGGAATTTTACACATTTGTGAAGGGTAGCGGAGAATCCGATGACCTTTATAAAGTGCTGTCATCCCCTCCGATGTCTATTACCCAGCGTAATCACCGCTATCAGGAGAGATCAGCCGCAGCCACAGATTTATAATCTACACAATATAACCAGGAATACCCTCACTTATAGAGGCATTGTACATGGCTACTGCTCATGTTTCCTCTAGTCAGACCTCCACATTACACGTATAATCTGGCAACACAAGCGGCTCATCTAATGTGTATGGCAGCGACCAGCAGAGGTCAGCAGAGAGCAGGATCAGGCATGGTGGACCTCAGGATAAAGGATCCATTAGTATGTACGGGGAAGAGTCACAACCAAAGTAAGGGAGGGCAGAGGAGTCTGGAGGACTAGAGAGGAGTCCGAAGGAAGAGAGAGAATTCTGGAGGGTGGACAGAGGAGTTTTGGAGGAGGAGTCTAGAGGAGACAGAGAAGCTTGGAGGTTACAGGAAATGTGAATGGAAGACAGAGGAGTCTGGAAGGAGGACACTGGTGTTTGGAGGAGGAGTCTAGAGGGGACAGAGAAGTCCGGAGGGAGGAGAGTTGTGTTTGGAGGAGTCTAGGGGAGACAGAAGAGTATGAGGGGGATAAAGGAGTCTGAAAGAGGACAAAGGTGTCTCGGAGGAGGTGTCTGGGAGACTAGAAGAATCTGGAAGGGGACAGAGGTGTCTGGGAGGAGGAGTCTTAGGGGAATAGAAGAGTCTGGGAGGGGCCAGAGGTGTTTGGAAGAGGTGTAAGGGAGGGGGGGTGTAAAAGGGAAGAGTCTGAAAGGGGAAAGAGAAGCCTGGAGGGAACAGGAGAATGTGAAGGGAAGACTGGGCGGCATCCAGCTCTGCAGGGGTGGATGAAAGGCAAAGAGGCCACTTTGCCTGTCAATCAACCCAACAGAGTGCCCAGACACCACCCAGATGACTAGTTCACGGCTGGATATAAAGCTACCAAGCAAGCCACCTCCAACATAGTGGAAGACTCCAGTTTGGGTGCAGGTATTGCAACTCAGATTCACTGAAGTGAAAGGAGCTTAACCCTTTGAGGACCAGGCCCAAAATGACCCAGTGGACGGCGCAAATTTTGATCTTAGTGCTTTCGTTTTTCCCTCCTCCCCTTCTAAGAGCTCTAGCACTCTCAGTTTTCTATCTACAGGCCATGTAAGTGCTTGTTTTTTACAGGAATAGTTGTACTGTGTAATGGCGTCATTCATTTTACCATAACATGTATGATGGAATTCCAAATATATTATTTATGAAGATATAAATAGGTGAAATCGTAAGAAAGAATGCAATATGGTAACGTTTGGGGGGTTCCTGTGTCTACGTAATGCACTATATGGTAACAGCGACATGATACTATTATTCTATAGGTCAGTCCGAACACAACCATATGCAGGTTACACAGATTCTCTAATGTTATATATATATTTTTTTATGAAATCCTTTTTTTGGCAATTAAATATTAATAAAATGGGCCTATTGTGACGCTTATAACGGTTTTATTTTTTCACCTACGGGGCTGTATGGGGTGTCATTTTTTCCGCCATGATCTCTAGTTTTTATTAATACCATATTTGTGAAGATCGGACGTTTTGATCACTTTTTATTGATTTTTTTAAATATATAATGTAACATAAAATCGGTAATCTGTGCACTTTTTCCCCTCTTTTCGTGTACGCCGTTTACCGGTCGCAATGACGCTTGTTATATTTTAATAGATCGGACAATTACGCACGCTACGGTATATTATATGTTTATCTATTTATTCCTTTTTATATGTTTTATTTATATAATGGGAAAGGGGGGTGATTTAGACTTTTATTGGGGGAGGGGTTTTGGGGTAGTGTGTTAGTGTTTTGAACTTCTTTTTTTTTACACTTTTGAAGTCCCTTTGGGGGACTTCTACATACACTACTTAGATTTCTACACTGATGAATGCTATGCCATAGGCATAGCATTGATCAGTGTTATCGGCGCTCTGCTCATTGAGCCTGCCTGTGCAGGCTCAGTGTAGCAGATCGCCGATCGGACCGCACGGAGGCAGGTAAGAGACCTCCGGCAGTCCGTTTCAACGATCGGGACCCCCGCAGTCACACTGCGGGGGTCCCGATCGGTAAGTGACAGGGGACTCCCCCTGTCACTTACACTTAAACGCCGCGGTCGCGCCGTTTAAGGGGTTAATGACACGCGGCAGCGTGATCGCTGCAGCGTGTCATTACCGGTGAGGTCCCGGCTGCGGAGCGGAGCGCGCTTCATAGCGGGAAAAACACCCAGAACGTAAGGTTACGTCATGGGTCGTCTGGGGACAGACTTCCATGACGTAACCCTACGTCCAAGGTCGTCTAGGGGTTAAAGGGGTTATCCAGGTAACAAAAACAATATTCTAAACAATCCCCCTTCCCAATACCACCCTATGTCTAATATACATGTATAACTTATCTTCCACCCTTTCCCTGTTTATTTCTCATACTTATCGCTCAGCTCCCTCCCACCCCCCTTTGTAGGCACAGGACATGTGATCTCCTTTCAGTGGGGTGGGGCTAGCTGTCTATTGACTTGATAACCTGACCCTCAGGAGACATTATCTGCATCATCTTCATGCACTTGTGCTGCTTCCATAGACTTACATGTGTCCCGGAGCTTAGGTTTCTGTAATATAAAGCGTTATAGTTCTATCTCTGCTTGCTGTCAGTGAATGCAGCATATGTACCCGTCTTTGTGCCACAGCTCTGTATGTAACTAGAATGATGCATGCATCATTAATGCATGATGGGAAAGGTAGATATAGATTGCCATTTAGAAAAACTTGTAACTCAGGAACGGCAGCAGCTAGAAAGACAGGAGACAGAAATACTCAGGGGGACTTGGTGAGTAAGGGCCCTATTACACCAAAAGATGTCTGACAGATTTTTTTCAGCCAAAGTCAGGAAAGGACTATAAACAGAACAGGTTGTAAAGATAAAACTGTAATTTATCTTTTTTTCAAATCCATTCCTGGCTTTGGCTGAAAAAAATTTCAAAATAATCTGTCAGACATCTTTTGGTGTAATAGGGCCTCAAGACCAGCTAGCATTTCATTTTTTCACTCTTAGGTGGAGAACCCCTTTAACTGCACCTGAACTGGAGACAAGAGTCATGTTGTTTCTGGCCATGTTTTTTTAACACTGGATGACCCCCTTCATTTGCACTAATGTGCTGATTGGTTCACATTAACTTAATTTTGGTCATCCACATATTATCATTCCTATGGGAAGATGTGTGGGCAACTACTGATCATTTTAATTCCGGCACAAAAGATGTGATCAGCCAAAAAGCTAAAGATCAGACAGCAGAACAGGGGACCAGACTGCAGATGAAATCGCACGGATTTATATGTGGAGACCAGGAACGGGAAACTACATAACTACATTTCCTATTATGCAGTGCTTCCCCCTGATTGTTCCGTTCGCTTACCCACCCCTTAGCTTTCTTTCCTGCTCTGAGCTCAGTATACACAGGACTAATTATTTTACTGATGTGCTTCACATCACCACAGTATGTATTCCATTATACACTATACAGTGTATAGGGTGTATGGGGCTCCTTGAGCTACTATATAAGGAACCCAGCACCTGTATATTACTGTACAGGGTGTATGGGGCTCCTGGGGTCACTATATACAGAGCCCAGCACCTGTATATTACTGTATCTGGGGTCACTATATGAGGAGCCCAGCACCTGTATATTACTGTATCTGGGGTCACTATATGAGGGGCCCAGCACCTGTGTATTACTGTATAGGGTGTATGGGGCTCCTGGGGTCACTATATGAGGGGCCCAGCACCTGTATATTACTGTATAGGGTGTATGGGGCTCCTGGGGTCACTATATACAGAGCCCAGTACCTGCATATTACTGTATAGGGTGTATGGGGTCACTATATACAGAGCCCAGTACCTGTATATTACTGTATAGGGTGTATGGGGTCACTATATGAGGGGCCCAGCACCTGTATATTACTGTATAGGGTGTATGGGGCTCCTGGGGTCACTATATGAGGGGCCCAGCACCTGTATATTACTGTATAGGGTGTATGGGGTCACTATATATAGAGCCCAGTACCTGTATATTACTGTATAGGGTCTATGGGGCTCCTTGGGTCACTATATACAGAGCCCAGCACCTGTATATTACAGTATAGGGTGTATGGGGCTCCTGGGGTCACTATATGAGGGGCCCTGCACCTGTATATTACTGTATAGGGTGTATAGGGTGTATGGGGTCACTATATGAGGGGCCCAGTACCTGTATATTACTCTATAGGGTGTATGGGTCCCCATCACGGACACTCCCACACAGGGGCCCCGTTACCGTCCTGTCACCCGCTGAATGAATCATCAATAAATGAAGGTGAATAGCTGACAGGGCGGGCCATGCCTCTGACCCCGCCCCCCACCGGGTCACACACACACCCATAACACATCTCTATCATATCACGACATCATCATGTGTCCCCACCTGTCCCGAGAATCACCACATCCAGCTCTGCAGGCAGGTCGTCAGCCATCTTGCCGAGGCGGAGTGATCATGTGACCAACCAAGCCGGAAGAGCTAAGCCATTAGGTCTGGTGAAGGTCGGGCGGCCATCTTTACTGTGGTCAAGTACCCGGTGATGGAGACTGTATGGAGTACATCGTACAGTTATCTTCCTACTGGGTATAACAACCCCCATCATCCCCGCAGAGTGGACTGCTCCGCCGCCTCCTGGGTATCCAGACCCGCAGAAAGCAACAGGTCACAGCTAAGAAATAGGGGAGGAGCGTTACCCATGACAACCAATCAAATCTCTGCATCACTTTTACTACTAAGGAAGAGAAAGTGAAAGCAGCGATCTGATTGGTTGTAGGATTCCAGCTGGAGATGGTGCTGCACATGATAAGCTTAGATACAGCAGCGCATCAGACAGTGTCACACAGTACAGGATTGGATACAATGGATTGGGAAACACTCATGATGGCAGACATCACTAATACTTATAGTTGTATCCACCATTATGTCTCCACTGTGTGTGAGGAGTTATGGCTGAGTACTGTGACCAGGACATCAGCCACCAGGTACCGCAGTGACCTATCCAGTGACCGACCGCAGCAGTAACTGACCTCACACAGTGACTGGCCACAGCAGTGACCCACCTCACACAGTGACCGGCCGCAGCAGTGACCCACCTCACACAGTGACCGACTACAGCAGTGACCCACCTCACACAGTGACCGACTACCGCAGTGACCCACCTCACACAGTGACCGACCACAACAGTAACTGACCTCACACAGTGACTGGCCACAGCAGTGACCCACCTCACACAGTGACCGACTACCGCAGTGACCCACCTCACACAGTGACCGGCTGCAGCAGTGACCCACCTCACACAGTGACCGACCACAGCAGTGACCCACCTCACACAGTGACCGGCCGCAGCAGTGACCCACCTCACACAGTGACCGACCACAGCAGTGACCCACCTCACACAGTGACCGACTACCGCAGTGACCCACCTCACACAGTGACCGGCTGCAGCGGTGACCCATCCAGTGACCCACCTCACACAGTGACCGACTACAGCAGTGACCCACCTCACACAGTGACCGGCCGCAGCGGTGACCCATCCAGTGACCCACCTCACACAGTGACTGACTACAGCAGTGACCGGCCTCACACAGTGACCGACCGCAGCAGTGACCCATCCAGTGACCCACCTTACACAGTGACCGACCACAGCAGTGACCGACCACAACAGTGACCCACCTCACACAGTGACAGACCGCAGCAGTGACCCATCCAGTGACCCACCTCACACAGTGACCAACCGCAGCAGTGACACACCTCACACAGTGACTGGCCACAGCAGTGACCCACCTCACACAATGACCAGCCGCAGCAGTTACCGACCGCAGCAGTGACCCACCTCAAAACAGTGACCCACCACAGCAGTGACCCACCTCACACAGTGACTGGCCACAGCAGTGACCCACCTCACACAGTGACTGGCCGCAGCAGTGACCGACCGCAGCAGTGACCCACCTCACACAGTGACCGACCGCAGCAGTGACCCACCTCACACAGTGACCCACCACAGCAGTGACCCACCTCACACAGTGACCAACCGCATCAGTGACCCACCTCAAAACAGTGACCGGCCGCAGCAGTGACCCACCTCACACAGTGACCGACCTCACACAGTGACCGACCGCAGCAGTGACCCACCTCACATAGCGGCAGCAGTGACCCACCTCACACAGTGACCGACCACAGCAGTCACTCATCTCACACAGTGACCGGCCGCAGCCGTGACCCACCCCACACAGTGACCGGCCGCAGCAGTGACCCACCCCACACAGTGACCGGCCGCAGCAGTGACCCACCCCACACAGTGACTGGTCGTTACCTGAACTGATGTTGTTGTAGGGGTCTGGTCTTCGGTGTGATGCTAATATATGTGATGTATTAAGCCATGCCTGAGAAAGACTACTCCAATTATAATAATAAATAATACTTTATTTATATAATACCAAAATATTCTACAGCGCTGTACATAATCTGTCATTAAAGGGGTACTCCGGTAAAAATCATTTTCTTTTAAACCAGCTGGTATCAGAAAGTTATGTAGATTTGTGATTTACTTCTATTTAAAAATCTCCAGTCTTCCAGTACTTATCAGCTGCTGTATGTCCTGCAGGAAGTGGTGTATTCTTTCCAGTCTGACACAGTGCTCTCTGCTGCCACCTCTGTCCATGTCAGGAACTGTCCAGAGCAGGAGAGGTTTTCTATGGGGATTTGCTGCTGCTCTGGACAGTTCCTGACATGGACAGAGGTGGCAGCAGAGAGCACTGTCAGACTGGAAAGAACACACCACTTCCTGCAGGACATACAGTAGCTGATAAGTAATGGAAGACTGGAGATTTTTAAATAGACGTAAATTACAAATATATATAACTTCCTGAAGTAAAAAGTTTTTCGCAGGAGTGTCCCTTTAATCACATCTGTCCTTGTGCCTATTACAAATCACAACCTACATATTTCCAGCAATCTACAGCTCGAGGTTGACAGCTTTGATAGATCTCATGGTTTAGGAAACAGCATCACACATTAAGGCCACGTTCACACAATGTATTTTTTCACTAACTAATGGCTGTTGTTGCAGGATTTAGTGAAAATAAAACATTGTTTTCTATGAAATCCTGCTTTACACTCCACCTGGGATTCCATGCGACCGCACTGACAACTGATATGTCGTGCTATTCATTGACTAGCGGCTGCAGACAATGTAAAGTACGGCTCCGGTTGGACATTACATTGCCTGCAATGATTAATTAGAACGCAGGCACAGCCGAATGTAATATATATATATATATATATATATATATATATACTGTATATCTATATAATAAAAATCAAAGTCTGTCTGTCTGTCCCAAATAGACTTCCAAACGCCTGAACCGTTTGACCCCAAATTTGGCCCACAGATACATTGGTGCCCGGGAAGGTTTTAGCGAAGGTCCCGTCCCCACCAGATGTACAGGAGAGGAGGGGGAGGGGAAAGAGAGGCGCCCCATAGAGATGAATGGGAAAATCTCCTCACTGCAAACACAGGTGATATAATTAGCTGCAGCAGACACGGCAGTTGGAGCCTTAGCAACCAATAGGATTACTGCTTTCATTTTCACAGGGAGCAATGGTTGCTAGGGAAGCTGCCTCACAACATCCACAGTAATAACTGGTAGACCCCTACTCCATCTATACAGTACATGTATACAGGACCCCCTACTCCATCTATACAGTACATGTATACAGGACCCCCTACTCCATCTATACAGTACATGTATATACAGGACCCCCTACTCCATCTATACAGTACATGTATACAGGACCCCCTACTCCATCTATACAGTACATGTATATACAGGGCCCCCTACTCCATCTATACAGTACATGTATATACAGGACCCCCTACTCCATCTATACAGTACATGTATATACAGGGCCCCCTACTCCATCTATACAGTACATGTATACAGGACCCCCTACTCCATCTATACAGTACATGTATATACAGGACCTCCTACTCCATCTATACAGTACATGTATATACAGGACCCCCTACTCCATCTATACAGTACATGTATATACAGGACCCCCTACTCCATCCATACAGTACATGTATATACAGGAGCCCCTACTCCATCTATACAGTACATGTATACAGGACCCCCTACTCCATCTATACAGTACATGTATATACAGGAGCCCCTACTCCATCTATACAGTACATGTATACAGGACCCCCTACTCCATCTATACAGTACATGTATATACAGGACCCCCTACTCCAACTATACAGTACATGTATATACAGGACCCCCTACTCCAACTATACAGTACATGTATACAGGACCCCCTACTCCATCTATACAGTACATGTATATACAGGACCCCCTACTCCATCTAAACAGTACATGTATATGGGACCGCCTACTCCATCTATACAGTACATGTATACAGGACCCCCTACTCCATCTATACAGTACATGTATACAGGACCCCCTACTCCATCTATACAGTACATGTATATAGGACCCCCTACTCCATCTATACAGTACATGTATATACAGGACCCCCTACTCCATCTATACAGTACATGTATATACAGGACCCCCTACTCCATCTATACAGTACATATATATAGAGGGCACTACAGGTATAGCAAACACTGACTGGGTAATACTGCCACACCAGACCTGACCAATACCGCCATACTGTGCTGGATAACACTGTCATACCAGACCTGACCAATACCGCCATACTGTGCTGGATAACACTGTCATACCAGACCTGACCAATACCACCATACTGTGCTGGATAACACTGCCACACCAGACCTGACCAATACCGCCATACTGTGACTGGATAACACAGCCATACCAGACCTGACCAATACCGCCATACTGTGCTGGATAACACTGTCATACCAGACCTGACCAATACCGCCATACTGTGCTGGATAACACTGTCATACCAGACCTGACCAATACCGCCATACTGTGACTGGATAACACCACTATACCACACCTGACCAATACCACCATACTGTGACTGGATAACACTGCCATACCAGACCTGAGCAATACCACCAAACTGTGACTGGGTAACACTGCCACACCAGACCTGACCAATACCGCCATACTGTGACTGGATAACACCATCATATCAGACCTGACCAATACCGCCATACTGTGACAGGATAACACCGCTATACCAGACCTGACCAATACCACCATACTGTGATGGGATAACACTGTCATAACACACCTGACCAATACCACCATACTATAAATGGAAAAAACTGCTATACCAGACCTGACCAATACCACCATACTGTAACTGGATAACACTGTCATACCACACCTGACCAATGCCGCCATACTGTGACTGCATAACACTGCCATACCAGACCTGACCAATACCGCCATACTGTGACTGGATAACACAGCCATACCAGACCTGACCAATACCGCCATACTGTGCTGGATAACACTGTCATACCAGACCTGACCAATACCGCCATACTATGCTGGATAACACTGTCATACCAGACCTGACCAATACTGCCATACTGTGCTGGATAACACTGTCATACCAGACCTGACCAATAACGCCATACTGTGCTGGATAACACTGTCATACCAGACCTGACCAATACCGCCATACTCTGACTGGATAACACCACTATACCACACCTGACCAATACCACCATACTGTGACTGGATAACACCGCTATACCAGACCTGACCAATACCACCATACTGTGACGGAATAACACTGTCATAACACACCTGACCAATACCACCATACTATAACTGGAAAAAACTGCTATACCAGACCTGACCAATACTGCCATACTGTAACTGGATAACACTGTCATACCACACCTGACCAATACCGCCATACTGTGACTGGATAACACTGCCATACCAGACCTGACCAATACCGCCATACTGTGACTGGATAACACTGCCATACCAGACCTGACCAATACCGCCATGCTGTGACTGGATAACACCACTATACCAGACCTGACCAATATCACCACACTGTGACTGGAGAACACCGCCACACCAGACCTGACCAAAGATTTTCTGGCAAGTCTGAACGGGAGGGTACTGCCCCTCTGCAAGGTGCTACGCTACGCACCAGACCATGGGTGCCTAATGGTAAATACGACCCTGCAGGTATACAGGACACTACAGGTATACAGGACCCCAAAACTATACACTACAAGTGCACGGGACCTCCACCAACTATATACTACAGGTATACAGGACCCCAAACTATACACTACAGGTATATAGGACCCCAAAACTATACACTACAGGTATACAGGAACTCCACCAACTATATACTACAGGTATATAGGACCCCAAACTATACACTACAGGTATACAGGACCTCAAAACTATACACTACAGGTATACAGGACCTACACCAACTCTATACTAAAGGTATACAGCACCTTCACCAACTCTTTACTACAGGTATACAGGACCCCAAAGCTATATACTACAGGTATACAGGAACTCCACCAACTATATACTACAGGTATACAGGACCCCAAACTATACACTACAGGTATAAAGGACCCCAAAGCTATATACTACAGGTATACAGGAACTCCACCAACTATATACTACAGGTATATAGGACCCCAAACTATACACTACAGGTAAACAGGACCTCCACCAACTCTATACTACAGTTATACAGGACCCTCAAACTATGCACTACAGGTATACAGGACCCCCGAACTATATACTACAGGTATACAAGACCTCCACCAATTATACACTACAGGTATCCAGGACCCTTAAACTATAAATTACAGGTATACAAGACCTCCACTAACTATACATTACAGGTATACAGCACCAACTATATACTACAGGTATACAGGACCCCCGAACTATACAGTACAGGTATACAGGACCTTCACCAACTGTACACTGCAAGTATACAGGACCTCCCTCAACTATACACTACAGGTATACAGCCCCCCTAACTACACACTACAGGTATACAGGACCCCCACAACTATACACTATAGGTATACAGCCCCCCCAACTATGCACTACAGATATGCGAGACGCCTAAAAACTATACATTGTGGGTATACAGAACCCCTCCAACTATGCACTACAGGTATACACTAATTCCACTGATTAACTTAGATGAAACAATACCTTTAGATTGGCCTCCTGGGCACCTTAGAACAAATCTAATTAACACACTGACACTTTATACCCGGGCAGCGCCGGGTACATTTTCTAGTATATATATATATATATATATACAGCCAAAATTTACATGTGAATGTGCCCACATTCCAATTCAAAATAAATTAAGTTCATCCGGCCAGTACTGCGGTACCAGCCGGGTTGAACTTCTCAGACAGTGGCCGTCCTAAAGCATTTAAACGTGGCCTAAAGGTTTAGATACCACATTCAGCAGGCAGTGTCCTACGAGTTACATAAAGCGGTTTGGTAGAGATGTCTGCCTATTATCATATTAGCTGTGCATTTATTATCACAGTATTACACATGATTAGATACAAAAGCAGAAAGTATCAAACATCATAAAGCTTAGATACAGCAGCTTAACAGGCGATATTACATATGAAAGGCTTATTCTACGTTTACACTGGACTATAATTGGCCCGATTGCACGATTAACGATGTCAGAGCAACGTTTTTTATAAAATAACGATCAGCGTTTAGACGGTACGATATATCGTACGGAAAAATTGTTTTGCGATCATTTTAAGATCGCCCGCCCCCTCCACCCGCAGCCCGGTCCACCGCCCATCCGCAGCCTGGCCCCCCGCCCATCCGCAGCCCGGCACCCCGCTCATCCGCAGCCCCCTGCGCCGGCTTAATCGCCACCCCCGCCAGCCCGATCGCCACCCCGCCGCCCTGATCGCCACCCCCGCCGCCCTGATCGCCACCCCCGCCGCCCCGATCGCCACCCCCGCCACCGCTCCGATCACCACCCCCGCCGACGCCACGATAGCCCCCGCCACGAGCATACCTTACCTGCTCGGCGTGGCGGGTGTTTGAAATTCCCGGCTCCCCTCTTCAGTTCATTGATTGGCTGAAGAGGGGAGTCGGGAATTTCAAACAGCTCCTCTTCAGCCAATCAGTGCTGCCGTGCATTGATTGGCTGAAGAGGGGAGTCGGGAATTTTGAACACCCGTTACGCCGAGCAGGTAAGGTATGCTCGTGGCCGGGGCAGCGGGGGCTATCGGATCGGCGGCAGGGGCTATCGGAGCGGTGGCGGGGGTGGCGATCGGAGCGTCGGGGGTGGCGATCGGAGCGTCGGGGGTGGCGATCGGGGCGGCTGGGGTGGCGATCGGCCTGCGGGGGTGGCGATCAAGCCGACGCAGGCGGCTGCGGATGAGCGGGGGGCCGGGGTGCGGGCAGCCAGACTTTCGCGACGACTGTTTACACGGAACGAAAATCTGCAAATTTTTTGCGAACGACGATTTGAGAACATGTTGAAAGATCAAAATGAACGATATCTCGTTCGGCGTTTGATCGTTCGCTGTGTTTACACATACGATTATCGTTCGAATTCAAATTCGCATGATAATCGTTACGTGTAAACGCACCATTAGATACACTGCTCAGCATCCATTATCATGCAAAATATGCTTATCTACATGGCTGCTCAGCAAACAGTATCACACTTGAACAGCTTAGATACAGAAGCTTAGAACACAGCTTTGTGCAGCAGTACAAGTACAAGACCTGAGTAAGGAAATGGTTAATTTTATATTTTGTCTCCCTGCATCAAGTAAAAACACAAACTAAGATATGAATCATAAAATAATAATTAGACTCAATTTTCACTTTAATTTCCTCATCGTTTCCGCTGCAGCCAATGGTGAGAATAGATGAGACTTGAAATTTTATGATATTGAGTCATTAAAGATGTATCGCTGCTCACAGTCCGCTCAGTTTTTCACAATTTAATCATAAAATGCAAAACTAACCTGACTTTCCTGTTAATTATTCAGCAGTTCCTGAAAACAAACTGCACCGAACACGAGCGCCAAAAACATGGATACTGCTATAGGGATTCTGGACAATCTCATGTCAACACAGACAGCAAATTGAAAAGTGAATCCTGTCATGAGCAACAACAGAAGATGACAACTACTCACAGTATACTGCATGAGAAATGACTTCTATATTACTGTAAGTAAGAGAATATAACTAGAATAATACTGCCTCATATACAAGAATATAACTATTATAATACTGCTCCTATATACAAGAATATAACTACTATAATACTGCCCCCTATATACAGGAATATACTACTATAATACTGCTCCTATATACAGGAATATAACTACTATAATACTGCTCCTATATACAGGAATATAACTACTATAATACTGCTCCTATATACAAGAATATAACTACTATAATACTGCTCCTATATACAAGAATATAACTACTATAATACTGCCCCCTATATACAGGAATATAACTACTATAATACTGCTCCTATATACAGGAATATAACTACTATAATACTGCTCCTATATACAGGAATATAACTACTATAATACTGCTCCTATATACAGAGATATAACTACTATAATACTGCTCCTATATACAGGGATATACTACTATAATACTGTTCCTATATACAGGGATATAACTACTATAATACTGCTTCTATATACAGGAATATAACTACTATAATACTACTCCTATATACAGGAATATAACTACTATAATACTGCCCCCTATATACAGGAATACACTACTATATTACTGCTCCTATATACAGGAATATAACTACTATAATACTACTCCCATATACAGGAATATAACTACTATAATACTGCTCCTATATACAGGAATACACTACTATATTACTGCTCCTATATACAGGGATATAACTACTATAATACTGCTCCTATATACAGGAATATAACTACTATAATACTGTTTCTATATACAGGATTATAACTACTATAATACTGCCCCTATATACAGGAATATAACTACTATAATACTGCTCCTATATACAGGAATATACTACTATAATACTGCTCCTATATACATGGATATAACTACTATAATACTGGTCCTATATATAGGAATATACTACTATAATACTGGTCCTATATACAGGAATATAACTACTATAATACTGCTCCTATATACAGGAATATAACTATAATAATAATGCTCCTATATACAGGGATTTACCTACTATAATACTGCTTCTATATACAGGAATATAACTACTATAATACTGCTCCTACATACAGGAATATAACTACTATAATACTGCTCCTATATACAGGAATATAACTACTATAATACTGCTCCTATATACAGAAATATAACTGCTATAATACTGCTCCTATATACAGGATTATAACTACTATAATACTGCCCCTATATACAGGAATATAACTACTATAATACTGCTCCTATATACAGGAATATACTACTATAATACTGCTCCTATATACAGGAATATAACTACTATAATACTGCCCCCTATATACAGGAATATAACTACTATAATAGGGCTTCATGTATAGGGCTCGGTCAGTGGGCGCCCCTTGTTCTCATCATTATTATTCGGATTTGATTATGTCAGGGAGTCCTGGGGTCCGGGAAGATGGCAGTCCCTTCTCTTGACCCGCAATCCCTGTTCCTGCCTACTTGCCCCCCTAGGCTAACTCCAGAGCAGCATCTGGGCGACAGTCTGTAGCCCAACTAGGGACATGGGGCGGAAGACAGAACACCCAGTTATAACAATAAACAGGTCAGAGAGTCCAAGTCGGCAACAAGAGGTAACTTCAGAATCCAAATCAGCAAACAAAAGGTAAACAGAGTCCGGTCCATGGTCAAGAACAAGAGGTAACTCAGTTTACACGGAACGATTATCGTGCGAATTTGCACGATAACGATCGAATTCGAACGATAATCGTACGTGTAAACGCAGTGAAGGATCGAACGACGAGCGAGAAATCGTTCATTTTGATCTTTTAACAGGTTCTTAAATCATCGTTCGTCGTTCGCAAAAATTTCGCCGATCGTTCCGTATAAACAGTCGTTCACTGATTTTTCCTATGTGCGAGATAGGCTTAAGCGATCGCAAAACGATCGGAAAACGAATTTTCTGTACGATATATTGTTCCATCTAAACGCTGATCGTTATAAAAGAAAAATCGTTACTTAGAAATTGTTAATCGTACGATTGGGCGAATTATCGCTCCGTGTAAACCCAGCATAATGGTGCGTTTACACTGGCAGATTTATCTGACAGATTTTGGAAGCCAAAGCCAGGAATGGATTTGAAAAGAGGAGAAATCTCAGTCTTTCCTTTATGACCTATTCCCTGTTTATGGTCTGTTCCTGGCATTGGCTTCAAAAATCTGTCAGATAAATCTGCCTGTGTAAACGCACCATAAGAGTCAAATAACAATATAATAGAATAAAGCTGGCGACCAAACATACTCTTGCAACTACAGGGTGTAAATCACCAGCTTAAAGGGGTTATCCAGCGCTACAAAAACATGGCGACTTTTCCCCCTCTCTTGTCTCCAGTTCAGGTGCAGTTTGCAATTAAGCTCCATTTACTTCAATGGAACTGAATTTCAAAACCCCAACCAAGCTGGAGACAACAGTAGGGGGAAAGTGGCCATGTTTTTGTAGCTCTGGTTAACCCCTTTAAATGCTGCCAGAACTCCCCCCCCCCTCCCCTGATAGGAGCAAGGAGTCTGACAGCAGCATTAGACACCAATAGCAGCCAGGGAGCCCTCCCCTGTACTCAGGATGGAGGAAGTCTCAGGAGTGATTGCAAGACCTGGAGGCTTAACCCCACGAGCACCAGAGAAGGGGAATAGGAGAAGGCATGAAGCCAGGTGTCTGCTCCCTGGCAGCAGAGTGTGCATAAGGTCAGAGAGAGACTCTTCTAACCGAATTCACACAGACAGAATGAACTCTTTGCTTTGCTTTTCAAATAGATGGGGCGGGGGGGTGCGTGCTATTGTGGCTGGAGATGCAATGCTGCCTCAGGCCACAAAAAAAAACTTGTACGGCAGGGTGCCCTGCCAGTGGGTGCTGTGAGCCGTAGCTGTAGCAGTTGCATGGTCTGCCTCCATGGTAGCTATGCCAATGCACATGAGAAAACAAAAAAAAGGGTATGCTCACCTGTCTGGACTCCCCCTGTGATCGCAGCCGCCTCCAAGCCTGCTCAGCCAATCACTGACTGAGAGTGAACAGCACCGCGGCCAGTGAATGGCTGAGCAGGCTGTCCATTTTGTCTCCGTCAGGAAGTGGAGAGCAGAGAAACAGATCACTGATCTCAGGGAGACCAGCCAAAGATAACACTGTTGGCTGCTGGTTAAAGCACTCAATGCAGTGAAATCCTAGGTGCATTGCCCCCTGAGAAACATGAATATGCAAAAGAAGAACCTGTGGAGCCTCATTTAAGAGTCTTGAAACACAGGACTAGCCAGATATCTCTTCAGAATGGATCCAGCCAAGGAGCGGCTCCTGTAGGGAAACCATTAAAACCACCATAATAAGTGGCCCCAATGTAATGACAAGGGAAAAACCAAGGCCAGGTATCCATCCACAGACAGCTGTTTTGGGGTGTTGCCCCTCATTAGTGTGGAGCAGGATTCTGGCTAGGTGGAAGCAATGCCATAATCCCCAAGAGACGAATCTGTGATTGCAGCAAAAAGAACAAAGTATCTGCGGTCAGGAGTGCGTCACTTTTTCACTTATCCACATTGAAGTTCCCTGTTTTCTTTTGTTTTTGTGTCATAGGAAAAAAATTGTAGCTTTCAATTGATCAGTAAAAACAAAGTAGGGTCCTAGACTAAGGGTGTCAGGGCCCTATTAGATGAAGGGTGTCAGGGCCCTATTAGACGAAGGGTGTCAGGGCCCTATTAGATGAAGGGTGTCAGGGCCCTATTAGACGAAGGGTGTCAGGGCCCTATTAGATGAAGGGTGTCAGGGCCCTATTAGATGAAGGGTGTCAGCGCCCTATTAGATGAAGGGTGTCAGCGCCCTATTAGATGAAGGGTGTCAGCGCCCTATTAGATGAAGGGTGTCAGGGCCCTATTAGATGAAGGGTGTCAGGGCCCTATTAGATGAAGGGTGTCAGGGCCCTATTAGATGAAGGGTGTCAGGGCCCTATTAGATGAAGGGTGTCAGGGCCCTATTAGATGAAGGGTGTCAGGGCCCTATTAGATGAAAGGTGTCAGGGCTCTATTAGATGAAGGGTGTCAGGGCCCTATTAGACGAAGGGTGTCAGGGCCCTATTAGATGAAGGGTGTCAGGGCCCTATTAGACGAAGGGTGTCAGGGCCCTATTAGATAAAGGGTGTCAGGGCCCTATTAGATGAAGGGTGTCAGCGCCCTATTAGATGAAGGGTGTCAGCGCCCTATTAGATGAAGGGTGTCAGCGCCCTATTAGATGAAGGGTGTCAGGGCCCTATTAGATAAAGGGTGTCAGGGCCCTATTAGATGAAGGGTGTCAGGGCCCTATTAGATGAAGGGTGTCAGGGCTCTATTAGATGAAGGGTGTCAGGGCCCTATTAGATGAAGGGTGTCAGGGCCCTATTAGATGAAGGGTGTCAGGGCCCTATTAGATGAAGGGTGTCAGGGCCCTATTAGATGAAGGGTGTCAGGGCTCTATTAGATGAAGGGTGTCAGGGCCCTATTAGATGAAGGGTGTCAGGGCCCTATTAGATGAAAGGTGTCAGGGCTCTATTAGATGAAGGGTGTAAGGGCCCTATTAGATGAAGGGTGTCAGGGCCCTATTAGATAAAGGGTGTCAGGGCCCTATTAGATGAAGGGTGTCAGGGCCCTATTAGATGAAGGGTGTCAGGGCCCTATTAGATGAAGGGTGTCAGGGCCCTATTAGATGAAGGGTGTCAGGGCCCTATTAGATGAAGGGTGTCAGCGCCCTATTAGATGAAGGGTGTCAGCGCCCTATTAGATGAAGGGTGTCAGGGCCCTATTAAATGAAGGGTGTCAGGGCCCTATTAGATGAAAGGTGTCAGGGCTCTATTAGATGAAGGGTGTCAGGGCCCTATTAGATGAAGGGTGTCAGGGCCCTATTAGATGAAGGGTGTCAGGGCCCTATTAGATGAAGGGTGTCAGGGCCCTATTAGATGAAGGGGGTCAGGGCCCTATTAGATGAAGGGTGTCAGGGCCCTATTAGATGAAGGGTGTCAGGGCCCTATTAGATGAAGGGTGTCAGGGCCCTATTAGATGAAGGGTGTCAGGGCCCTATTAGATGAAGGGTGTCAGGGCCCTATTAGATGAAGGGTGTCAGGGCCCTATTAGATGAAGGGTGTCAGGGCTCTATTAGATGAAGGGTGTAAGGGCCCTATTAGATGAAGGGTGTCAGGGCCCTATTAGATGAAAGGTGTCAGGGCTCTATTAGATGAAGGGTGTCAGGGCCCTATTAGATGAAGGGTGTCAGGGCCCTATTAGATGAAGGGGGTCAGCGCCCTATTAGATGAAGGGTGTAAGGGCCCTATTAGATGAAGGGTGTCAGGGCCCTATTAGATGAAGGGTGTCAGGGCCCTATTAGATGAAGGGTGTCAGGGCCCTATTAGATGAAGGGTGTCAGGGCCCTATTAGATGAAGCCATTTCTCATATTCACCGATTAATGATAAACGATTGAAAACAAGCTCTTCTGGGAACGACCTGAAATCCTTCGCCATGATACACAGGACGATAGTCGTTACTTACCATCATAAATGCGATTGTTTGTATACTCATACTCTAGCGAACAATTAACTATGATTTAGTGCTCAAAAGATGCGATTAATGACATACGAACAAATTTTCGTTAGTCGTTTGATCGTTGCCTCCGTACACACAGAAAGATATAATGATGTAGCAATTTTTCGCACAATTGTATTTCCATGTAATAGGGCACATAGAATAAACAGAAAAAACACCAGGGTTGGGGGGGGGGGGAAATACTGCAGGCCAGTGTATACAGGAGATCGGAGTGGCCCTTTAATGAAGCCCTGGCCTGTTTACTGCATCTTCTTCTCTGGCTTTGTTTAGTGGCCTGTCTGATGCTGAGGATGAGGTGAGATCACATGGGTCAGGGCCGGGGCAGGTAGATGAGGGTGATGGTGCGGTCAGCAGGATGATGGGCTCAGGTTGGCCATGGGTCAGGGCAGGCAGCAAAGGGTCAGGAGTTTGAAGGACAAATACAAAAGACAAAGTTAAAGCTGCTCAGAACACTGATAAGTTAGACATCACCAGGCGGGCAGCCATGTTTATTTTGATGGTTTAAGCAAGAGAAGTCATAAAACATGAAGACAAGATGCTTCTAAAATTTTACAGCAACAACATAGTCATCATCACATTTGTAGTCACTGTGTACATACATAACATTACTGATCCTGAGTTACATCCTGTATTACCCCAGAGCTGCACTCACTATTCTGCTGGTGGGGTCACTGAAGATACATAACATTACTGATCCTGAGTTACATCCTGTATTATACCCCAGAGCTGCACTCACTATCCTGCTGGTGGGGTCACTGTAGATACATTACATTACTGATCCTGAGTTACATCCTGTATTATACTCCAGAGCTGCACTCACTATTCTGCTGGTGGGGTCACTATGTACATACATTACATTACTGATCCTGAGTTACATCCTGTATTATACTCCAGAGCTGCACTCACTATTCTGCTGGTGGGGTCACTGTGTACATAGATTACATTACTGATCCTGAGTTACATCCTGTATTATACCCCAGAGCTGCACTCACTATTCTATTGGTGGGGTGAGAGCTTGCTTTTAGTTCCCTTTATGTTCCTCTATATGTTATATCTGTACTGAGTTTGGTTCTGGTGCTGTATATACACTGAGGTTGGTTCCACTGCTGTATATTGTATAGCTGTACTGAGCTTGGTTACAGTGCTGTACATATACACTGAGCTTTGTTCTGCTGCTGTACATTTAGTGACCCGGTACGGGCCCCTAAGTCTTTATTGCACCTGAGTAAGGTAAGTCCCTCTGGTTTACACTAACTGCAGTTAGTGTTTTCCCCCACTAGGTGTCACTGAGTTGTCTGTTCTTATGCACAGTGGAAGGAGACAAAGGGTTAACTGTTTTATGTCACATGTATTGTCTCCTCCACTCCCAGGTGCAGGTGCTTTCCCTCCAGTTCTGTCCTATCCTCTGTCCTCTGCCCTTCAGACACCACCTCTCCTCTCTTCTCTCCTCAACCTTCTATTTCAAGCACCTTTGTCTCTACCTCAACTGCAAGAACCTGAGCAACTTCAAGTTCTGTATTATACTGAACTGTATTGTTGCCAAGCACAGCTGTATTGCACTAAGATTTTGCCAGTAAACTGTTCCATTTTTCAAGGTGTTGGACTCTGGCCTATTCTTGTGCACCCGCACCTACACTCATCAACACTTGGGTTAAATTTTTCGTGCAGGCAGACCACCAAGCTGTCCGGGGTGGGGCCTATACCACTCCAGGCTACTGTGACAAGTGCCCCAGTGACCCTAGACCCACTCAGCTACCACACCACCGTTCCAGCTGACCCGGCAGTGCACCTAACACCACCAGTGCCACATCACCGCTCCACTGCATATACATGTTGGGAGCTTGGTTCTGGTGCTGTATAGCTGCACTGAGCTTGGTTCTGGTACTGTATATCTGCACTGAGCTTGGATTTGGGGCCATACTGTACATCTATACTGATGTTGATTCTGGTGTTGTGTATCTGTACTGAACTTGGTAGCTTGGTATTGGTGCAGCTTATCTGTACTTAGCTTAGGACTGGTGCGGCCTATCTGTACTAAGCTTGGTTCTGATGCTGTATATCCACAGTAAGCTTGGTTCTGGTGCTGTATATCTATATCAAGCTTGGTTCTAATGATGTATATATGCGCTGAGCTTGGTTCTGGTGTTGCATATCTGCACTGAGCTTGTGTCTGGTGCTATATATATCTACTGAGTTTGGTTCTGGTGCTATATATCTGCACTGAACTTGTACTGGTACTGTATATCTGTACTGAGCATGGTTTTGGTGTTGTGTGTGTATATATATATATATATATATATATATATACACTGAGCTTGGTTCTGGTGCTGTATATACTGGATTTTCTGTGTTTTGTCCTGGTGCTGTGTATATGTACTGAGCTTGGTTTGGCTGCTGTATATCTGCACTTAACTTAGCCATAATGCTGTACTGAGGTCAGTTCTGGTGCTGTATATATGTGCCGAGTTTGGTTCTGGTGCTGTATATATGTGCTAAGCTTGTTTGTGGTGCTGTAAATATGTACTAAACTTGGTTCTGTTGCTGTGTATGTGTACTGACCTTTGGTCTGGGGCTGTATATATGTACTGAGCATGGTTCTGGTATTCTGTTGCTGTATATCTCCACTTAGCTTAGTCATGGTGCTGTATATTTGTACTGAGGTCAGTTCTGGAGTGGTATATTTGTCCTGAGCTTGGTTTTGGTGCTGTAAATCTGTACTGATCTTGGTTCTGGTGCTGTGTATCTGTACTGAGCTTTGGTCTGGGTCTGTATATCTGTACTGAGCTTGGTTCTGGTGCTTTATATCTGTATATCTGAGATTTTTTCTGGTGCTGTATATTCTTATTGAAGTTAGTTTTGATTCTGTATGTCTGTTTTGAGCTTGGTCATGCTGCTGCATATATGTTTTGGGCTTGGCTTTGGTGCTGTACATATGTGCTGTATACCTGTACTGAGATTGGTTCTGGTATTATCAGCTGGTAATACATTTTATGTTGGGGACAGGAGTAGGCCACAATACACATTGGATGATCAGCTGGCCTCAACAAAATTGACAAGTCTAATGTGTATGGCCAGCAGAACTGATCCTCCTTCCCTTCGTCTTTGCCATGCACAGGTTAAGTAAATTAACATCAAATAATAGGCTGCCGTGGGCGTCAGAAGTGAACCGCAGACGTAACTCTGACCATAGGATGAGGAGCAGGGAATGGACTAAACTTCTTATTTCTTCTGTTCTCTTCCTATTGCTCCTATTCCTATTATCCATGTATCTGATATGACACAGATGTGGAGTAGCAAAGGGACATGGAGGGTTAAACTATGGAGCTGGTTCGATAACAGATGACACTGGAGAATTGGGATTCTGTTTACCCGCTCTCATCTGGATACTGAACATATGTTAAGGACATAAATGCAAATCAGATGCCTTGCTGCCAGGTATTACTGCATCAAAGAGAATTGGTGATACTCTCCCTCTGTTCTTCCATAGAGGGGTCATGTGAAGACAGAAGCTGAGCACGATAGGGGTGTATCACAGTTGTATCACAGGCCCGTCACACATGTATGACAGGTAAGTCCACAATGTATTTTTATATGATAAATGGGAATTTTTAATACTTCCTTTTAGCTAAATCCGCTGCAGATCCAGTGTCAGTGCATCCCTATGAGAATACATACTGGCAACAGGATTGACATGTAAGTTAAACCCCCGGCGACCTGCTCCCCGCTCCGGCTTGCTTGGGGGGTTCCCGTCGTCTGCTGGTCCCACTCAGCCAATCAGTGCGCTGCCCTGCCTTAGCCACTGATTGGCTGAGTGGGATGTCCTGCAAGCAAGCCGGAGCGGGGAGGAGGTGATGTATGCTGGGGCCACCGGGGGGGTTAACTTACATACTATGTAATATGTGTTCTCATAGGGATGTACTGACACTGGATCTGCAGCGGATTTTGCTCTGAAATCTATGATCGCTGGTGGGTGTCAGATTCAGATAGCCAATGCTACTGGCTGTGTATGGAGTGCACTCAGCTCCTGCACCTGCCCTATACTCTCTACTTGACATCAAATTCCAAGAGGGTCTTAAAGGGATATTCCCGCCCTGTAAAACTTTTGATGTGCTGCTGCCCTGGTGGAGAACATATTAAACATGGTACTGCAACCCCTCCTGCTAAACCAACCATACTTCTGAGATGGAGTTGTCTGGGCAGTGATCACTGCCAATCACTGGCCGCTGTGCTGACCTGTCTCCATCAGTGATTGGCTGATAAGTCCATATTGGAAGTGGAGATGGGATAAGCAGCAGTATATCAACTTTTTTACAGGCATAAAATACCTCTTCAATGATTGTGTAATGAAACATTAACCAATGGTTCTAATTAGTCAGAAAGCAGAGATCTTGCAAAATGGTCAGGATTTAAAGCAAAAATATATTTGTAAGTTGCAGCAGTTACAGACCACCACTCTGCTCTAACATCAGTGGTCTGGTTGGTGTATTTACAGCTTTAATGTGTATATATATATATATATATATATATATATATATATATATATACACAAACACATATATCTATGTATGTGTATGAGTGGTTGTTAATAACCTAGACTGCCATGAGCTGTCAACAATGGGAGGAAAAGAGCGGCATATCAGGAGAAGGAGACAAGTTTCCTCAATGAATTTATTTACAAAAATATTTACCTAGGTGAGCCCTACAGGTCAATGGGAATACCCCAACTCAACTACTGGTGTGGTACAATGAGATTGGTGGCAAACTATAGGAGTCATGTCCATGGGTATCTGTGCAATGAATCATCTCACATGGCCTCACATCTTACTATGTTTACTAGATTGGCTTTTAAGGAACTGCATGTAATCATGGTTATCATGGGTGAGAGCATCCCTGTGGAGGACGGTAATAAATCATGACGCTGAGCATGGACGCAGAGGAGCAGGAGAGCAGCAGCATTGTGTCAGATGTTACTATAACCAGAGGTGACCAGGGAGACCCCTCTAAATATCATCATCTCTCCTCCACCCTGAGGCTGGGTTCACACTTCTTGTACTGCACCCTGTACCTTTTATAAAGGTGAAAAATAGCTGAAGGTACAGGGTGCAGTACAAGAAGTTACCACTGGGTGGTGCCATGCACAGGTCAAGGCCTCTTCACATTTCCTACAATCCACTTTCCCAAAAGAATATTTCTTTACCTCCTTTCTGATATGATGCTCAAAACTCCTAAATATGTTCTAGATCTATATTATTCTATATGATGTTTCCTAGGATCAGGAGCAGCGCTGACCCATACCTTATTAATGGTGAATATATTGTAATTCCCACAAAGTCAGCACACTTACCCCCTAAAATACTCTGTGCAGCTGGCAAACCTGCTATGTAAGGCCGGGTTCACACTACGCTTTTGCAATCCGTTTTTTTTTTTCCATCTCCTTTTTTTTTTATCAAAAAACAGATGGAAAAATTGAGGCATTTGTGTGCATCCGGTTTGATCTGTTTTTCCATTGACTTCGATTTAAAAAAAAAAAGGATTAAAATGGATCTGTTTTCTTTTTTTTTTTAACGGACCCAAAAACATAGTCAACTTCATTTTGTGTCAGATAAAAAAAATGATCTGTATTGATCCTTTTTTTTTATAATGGAAGTCGGATCACATGAAAAAAACTGATTAAAACGGATGTACACAGATGCATCCGTTCTTTGCAAAAAATGGATGAAAAAAACAGGATTGCAAAAATGTAGTGTGAACCCGGCCTTATTCTCAATCTGTGACCTCTCACAAGATCACCACAACCATCTGCTGATATACTCTGTGCTGCTGGTGTCCCCACTCCTTACAATGTGCAACCCATAATCTGTGACCCTCCACAAGGACTCTGTGCTCCCGACAGACCCTGGCCCTTTCACACCCGAGGGATAGGTAGCTGTGATAGTTTGTGCTGCTTGATCCCTGTTTTCTTCTACTAAGCAACGCTTATCTGTGACCTCCCCAAAAAAGGTTAGACTTCCTTAAAGGGGTTATTCAGACTTAGTAAAACACCACCCTTGTCTTTAGTTTAGGTTTGGTTTCTGAAGCTCAATTCCATTGAAGTTAATAGAGATGGATTATAATACCACACACAACCTGAGGACAGGGGTGGCGCTGTTTTTCTTTCAATCTCGGATAACCCCTTAAAGGGGTACTCCAGCGAGGGGGGGGGATCTTTCAAATCAACTGCTGTCAGAAAGTGACAGACTTGTAATTTAGTTCTATTTAAAAATCTCCACTCATCCAGTACTTATCAGCAGCTGTATGTCCTGCATGAAGTGGTGTATTCTCTGCAGTGTGACACAGTGCTCTCTGCTGCCACCTCTGTCCATGTCAGGAACTGTCCTGAGCAGAAGAGGTTTTCTATGGGGATTTGCTGCTGCTCTGACATGGACAGAGGTGGCAGCAGAGAGCACTGTGTCAGACTGGAGAGAATACACCACTTCCTGCAGGACATGTAGCAGCTGATAAGTACTGGAAGACTGGAGATTTAAAAAAAAAATGGAAATTACAAATCTCTGGCACCAGTTGATCTGGAAAAAAATATTTTTGCTGGAGTTCCCCTTTAAGTGCTCTGTGTTGCTTATAGACCCTGCTCCTTTTACACAAGATCAGCACACTCCTCTCCTGTGACACCCTGTGCTGCCGCTATACCACCCTCCTAATTCAGAATGTTTTATTGTACAAAATTTTAGAAGGCGACTCCTGAATGTAGCGTTTACACAGATGAGTGACAGTCGATCCCAGCAAATCCCGTCGTCCGCCTCCATCACTAATATGGCAGAAGATCCAGATGTCCCGCGTTCCTTCCTGGCTGATGGATGGCTCAGCAGCGAGGCTGTAATTAATTTAATGGAGTATAAATGAGCTGATTATTTATCATGGCTGACAATAAGAATTATCAAATCATTCCGTTACAATCAGCCATGATACGTTATTTATTGATTCCGCACCAGGCGCCCATTAATGCCGCGCATTTCATTTCTCACTCGCTCTCAATCGAGACACAGATGTTGGGACTCAGAACTTCCATTTTAATATCTACAGCCGAGGTGAGAGTCGGTGAGACGTGGCGGCTGCCATGGCTGTCAGGCAGAGTTCTGCCAGAAATGAGATATTACCATCAGACAGAAGGGGGTGTATGAGGGGGGAGAACAGGAGATTTACCAATAGAGTCTATATCTGGGGACATATCTGTATCTCCCCCTAAGCAAAGTGAGGATCATTTCAAAATATTCTTAAAAACCTTGATTTACCTTCCAGGGACAGGGCAGACCCTCAGGAGAACAGATACAGGTTGCAGGTCCCACACACACTCTCCAGCACAGAGCAGGTGCTACGTTCCACACGCTCATCCTGTGTTCTGTCCTGATCTAGCTGTTACTAGAGACAGAACTGTCCTAACAACAGGCAGTGAACAGCGGTTTGAAGAGAAGGAATACATCTTCTGCTCCAATCTTTGTTAAGGAGGCAAAGAGAGAAGAGACCCCACACCGAGCCCAGGAGAGTGCGTTAACCCCCTCCCTTCCATCAGAGCACAGTGACACCAGCAGAATAGTGAGTGCAGCTCTGGAGTATTATACATGTCATGAACATAGTGATATTGATACTGCTCTGCTCTGCTTCCTGTGTATGTTGCACACCTATAGTAGGTGTAGTAGGGGCATATGATGCAACAAGTTGATGAAGTATCTAGTGATGTTCTTCTATCAGATGGCTGTCATACACAGGGTGATGCACAAGCCCCAAAGTGACTGTAAGTGAAATGAATGACGGCTGCAGCCGTGGAGATCAGGGCGATTTGTCTCTATTTAGATGTCACAATATGCTGTCCCCTGCTCCATGGCTACCAAAACTCAAAAACTTCATGGAACGTTCTAGAGTTTTATCCTCCTTTTAATTATAGTTCTCTGGACAGAGATAGAAGTTTATCAAAAACGGACAAAGCGATTATTCCGGACCTTGAGCCAGCCGCCACCTGCTGCACTGACAACTGCGAGAAGGCAGAATATATGGAAACATTACCACTTCTGATCCAATTGGATTGGATGTGGACACAGCAGAGAAATATCGGTATCGCCCTCACTTCCTTCTCTATTGGATGTAAAAACTTCTTTCTTAATGGGGTAGTTCAGGAAAAAAAACCTTTAAACTGGTGCCAGAAAGGGACAGAGATTTGTAATTTACTTCAATAAAAAAAAAAAATCTCAAGTCTTCCAGTACTTATCAGCTGTTGTATGTCCTGCAGAGTTGGCAGCAGAGAGCAGTGTGTCACACTGGAAAGAATACACCACTTCATGCAGGACATACAGCAGCTGATAAGTACTGAAGAAGATTTTTGAATATAAGTAAATGACTATTCTCTGGCACTCTGGCACCAGTTGATCTGAAAGATTTTATTGAATTCAGGACAGGGCTAATTTTTTTTTTTTCCTTCTCAGGTTTAATAGGCCATAGTGCTTGTATTTTGTCACCTACAGACCCACATGAACCCTCATTTTTTGTGAAACAAATTGTACTTTGCAATGACAGACTTAATTTTTCCAAACAATATGTTGCAAAACCAGAAAAAAATTATTTGCGCTGTGAAATTGAAAAAAAAGCTGTTTGTCTTCAGTTCAGGTGGTTTCGTGTTTACACCATTTACTCTATGATAAAACTTACGTGTTTTCTATGTTCCTTAAGTCAGTACGATTACAACGATATGTAACTTGGATAACTTTTATTTTATCTGACTGCTTTTAAAAAATTTCAACCTTTTTAAAAAAACTAAATGTGTTTAAAATTACTCTGTGACCATGATTGTAATGCTTTTTTGGTCTATGGGGTTGTGTGAGGGGTCAGTTTTTGTGCCATGATTTTTTGCGCTGTTCTTTCTTTCGGTGCCCTGCTTGCATATATGCTACTTTTTGTTACTTTTTTCTCCTGGAATTGATGGGACAAAATTTACTGTATGGTGAGAGTTTATAGTAGTTATATTCCTGTATATAGGAGCAGCATTATAGTACTTATATTCCTGTATATAGGAGCAGTATTATAGTAGTTATATCCCTGTATATAGGAGCAGTATTATAGTACTTATATTCCTGTATATAGGAGCAGTATTATAGTAGTTATATTCCTGTATATAGGAGCAGTATTATAGTAGTTATATTCCTGTATATAGGAGCAGTATTATAGTAGTTATATTCCTGTATATAATGAGCAGTATTATAGTAGTTATATCCCTGTATATAGGAGCAGTATTATAGTAGTATATCCCTGTATATAGGAGCAGTATTATAGTAGTTATATTCTTGTATATAGGAGCAGTATTATAGTAGTTATATCCCTGTATATAGGAGCAGTATTATAGTAGTTATATTCCTGTATATAGGAGCAGTATTATAGTAGTTATATTCCTGTATATAGGGAGCAGTATTATAGTAGTATATTCCTGTATATAGGAGCAGTATTATAGTAGTTATATCCCTGTATATAGGAGCAGTATTATATTAGTTATATTCCTGTATATAGGAGCAGTATTATAGTAGTTATATTCCTGTATATAGGAGCAGTATTATAGTAGTTATATTCCTGTATATAGGAGCAGTATTATAGCAGTTATATTCCTGTATATAGGAGCAGTATTATAGTAGTTATATTCCTGTATATAGGAGCAGTATTATAGTAGTTATATTCCTGTATTATAGGGAGCAGTATTATAGTAGTTATATCCCTGTATATAGAGGGCAGTATTATAGTAGTTATATTCCTGTATATAGGAGCAGTATTATAGTAGGTATATTCCTGTATATAGGAGCAGTATTATAGTAGTTATATTCCTGTATATAGGAGCAGTATTATAGCAGTTATATTCCTGTATATAGGAGCAGTATTATAGTAGTTATATTCCTGTATATAGGAGCAGTATTATAGTAGTTATATTCCTGTATATAGGGAGCAGTATTATAGTAGTTATATTCCTGTATATAGGAGCAGTATTATAGTAGTTATATTCCTGTATATAGGAGCAGTATTATAGTAGTTATATTCCTGTATATAGGGAGCAGTATTATAGCAGTATATTCCTGTATATAGGAGCAGTATTATAGTAGTTATATTTCTTTATATAGGGGGCAGTATTATAGTAGTTATATCCCTGTATGTAGGGGGCAGTATTATAGTAGTTATGAGTACTGGAAGACATAGAAGTGGCACTCACCGATCGGGGTCAAACATAATCTTTATTGAAGTCGTGGGACGCTCAGCATGGAAGGGAGAAGGTGGATAAATGCAGGTGTGCCTCTAAAGAAACGTTTTCACGCTTAGCCTCACTTCATCAGGTTGAGGACATGTCAAAGGAAGGGGAGGTGCACAATATATCAGGTAGTGAAATACATAGACGGAAGTACATAAGAACATATCAAAAAGAATTATAAACAAAAACATGGAAGTCCACTGTTTTCCAGGCCATCAGGGTACTCACAAAGAAAAGGCAGTCATGTGACTGATGGAAGCATTTTGCCATGACTCTCCTTACTAGCCAGGATTTCTGTGTTTAGTCCCCTCACCAGCACAAGTCTAAAAATCTGCCTTCAGGAGACTGGACGTGGATACAGTAAGTATAGCTGTTATATAGGAGACTGAACCTGGATACAGTAAGTATAGCTGTTATATAGCTGCCTTCAGGAGACTGGACGTGGATACAGTAAGTATAGCTGTTATATAGGAGACTGAACCTGGATACAGTAAGTATAGCTGTTATATAGGAGACTGAACCTGGATACAGTAAGTATAGCTGTTATATAGCTGTTATATAGGAGACTGAACCTGGATACAGTAAGTATAGCTGTTATATAGGAGACTGAACCTGGATACAGTAAGTATGGCTGTAATATAGCTGACTTCCGGAGACTGGACCTGGATACAGTAAGTATAGCTGTTATATAGCAGCCTTCAGGAGATTGGACCTGGATACAGTAAGTATAGCTGTTATATAGCTGCCTTCAGGAGATTGGACCTGGATACAGTAAGTACAGCTGTTATATAGCAGCCTTCAGGAGACTGGACCTGGATACAGTAAGTATAGCTGTTATATAACTGCCTTCAAGAGACTGGACCTGGATACAGTAAGTATAGCTGTTATATAACTGCCTTCAAGAGACTGGACCTGGATACAGTAAGTATAGCTGTTATATAGCAGCCTTCAGGAGACTGGACCTGGATACAATAAGTATAGCTGTTATTTAGCTGCCTTCAGGAGACTGAACCTGGATATAGTAAGTATAGCTGTTATATAGCTGCCTTCAGGAGATTGGACCTGGATACAGCAAGTATAGCTGTTATATAGCTGCCTTCAGGAGACTGAACCTGGATAGAGTAAGTATAGCTGTTATAGAGCAGCCTTCAGGAGATTGGACCTGGATACAGTAAGTATAGCTGCCTTCAGGAGATTGGACCTGGATACAGTAAGTACAGCTGTTATATAGCAGCCTTCAGGAGACTGGACCTGGATACAGTAAGTATAGCTGTTATATAGCTGCCTTCAGGAGACTGGGCCTGGATACAGTAAGTATAGCTGTTATATAGCTGCCTTCAGGATACTGGACCTGGATACAGTAAGTATAGCTGTTATATAGCTGCCTTCAGGAGAATGTACCTGGATACAGTAAGTATAGCTGTTATATAGCTGCCTTCAGGAGACTGGACCTGGATACAGTAAGTATCGCTGTTATATAGCAGCCTTCAGGAGACTGGACCTGGATACAGTAAGTACAGCTGTTATATAGCTGCCTTCAGGAGACTGGACCTGGATTTCTGATAAGTTCAACTATGTTCTACAGAATGATTTAAATTTTGAAAGTTATAACGACAGTGACACTTTAACTGAAATAGTGGATTATATTCAACTTGTATTAACCCCTTCAGGGCTGGATAACACAAAGCCAGGCTCTGACATAGTTCCACCCTATATAATTAGTTCACTAAGCTGTGCATTCTGTGAAGGACTCAGTAAGGGTCAGTAAGTTCTTTCATTAAAGTATATGACTATTATATTATACACTGTATATAAACAAACTTAATAACACAATTCCTATTACAGTCTAGGAATACAAGGAGGGACTTAAAGATGTTATCCAGCGCTACAAAAACATGGCCAATTTTTTCCCCTACTGTTGTCTCCAGTTTGGGTGGGGTTTTGAAACTCAGTTCCATTGAAGTAAATGGAGCTTAATTGCAAACTGCACCTGAACTGGAGACAACAGTAGTGGGGAAAAGTGGCCATGCTTTTGTAGCGCTGGATAATCCCTTTAAAGGGGTTATCTAGTGCTCCAAAAACTTGGCCACTCTCTTCCAGAGACAGCATGACTCTTGTCTCCAGCGCAGGTGTGTTTTGCAATTAACCCCTTCAGGACGGACTAAATTTTTTTTTTGCGCTTTTGTTTTTGCCGCCTATTTTTTGCGCCACTAATTGTAATGTGTGATAAAATTGGAAAAAAACCCTGCATTTTTTAAATTTTGGGAGTATTTGTATTTACGGCGTTTGCCCTAGGGTAAAACTGACGTGTGATATATGTTCCTCAAGTCGTTACGATTACGATATGTAACTTGTGTAACTTTTATTTTATTTGATGGCTTTTAAAAAATTAAAACCTTTATAATAAATTAATGTTCCTTTAAAATCGCTCCATTCCCAGGCTTATAACGCTTTTATCCTTAGGTCTATGGGGCTGTGTCAGGTGTAATTTTTTGCGCCTTGATGTGTTCTTTCTATTGGTACCCTGATTGCACATATTCGACTTTTTGATCCCTTTTTATTCCAATTTTTCTGGATTTAATGTGACCAAAAAATGCTCAATTTTGCACTTTGGAATTTTTTTGCGCTTACGCCATTTACCGTGCGAGATCAGTAATGTGATTAATTAATATTTTGGGCGATTACGCGCGCGGTGATAGCAAACATGTTTATTTATTTACTTTTTATTGATAAAATGGGGAAAGGGGGTGATTTAAACTTTTATTAGGGGAGGGGGCTTTTTATTAATATTAAAACATTTTTTTTTTTACACTTATAGTAGAAGCCCCCCTCGGTTAGGGCTATTCCCCCCTGGGGTTAGGGCTATTCCCCCCTGGGGTTAGGGTTATTCCCCCCTGGGGTTAGGGTTATTCCCCCTGGGGTTAGGGTTATTCCCCCTGGGGTTAAGGTTATTCCCCCCCTGGGGTTAAGGTTATTCCCCCCCTGGGGTTAGGGTTATTCCCCCCTGGGGTTAGGGTTATTCCCCCTGGGGTTAGGGTTATTCCCCCTGGGGTTAAGGTTATTCCCCCCCTGGGGTTAAGGTTATTCCCCCCCTGGGGTTAGGGTTATTCCCCCTGGGGTTAGGGCTATTCCCCCCTGGGGTTAGGGCTATTCCCCCCTGGGGTTAGGGTTATTCCCCCTGGGGTTAGGGTTACTCCTCCTGGGTTTAGGGCTATTCCCCCCTGGGTTTAGGGCTATTCCCCCCTGGGGTTAGGGTTATTCCCCCCTGGGGTTAGGGTTATTCCCCCCTGGGGTTAGGGCTATTCCCCCCTGGGGTTAGGGTTATTCCCCCCTGGGGTTAGGGCTATTCCCCCCTGGGGTTAGGGCTATTCCCCCCTGGGGTTAGGGCTATTCCCCCCTGGGGTTAGGGTTATTCCCCTTGGGTGACTTCTAGTATAAGTACACTGATCTCTCATAGAGATCTATGCAGTATAGTAATGCTGCATAGATCCATGACATAGGCATTATATTGCTTTCAGCTGCTGCAGCCAAAGACAATAGAATGCAGAGTAGGGATCAGCGCAGACCCCGGCCGACTCCAGATGCAGGGATCGCTCCTCCTTGTATCGCCGTGTGATCCCCCTCTGGACTCCCCCACCCACATGAGGACGTACAGTTGCGCCATCATGCAGGATAGGGTTAAGCTTCATTCACTTCAATGGAATAGAGTTACAAAGCCCCACCCAAACTGGAGACGAGAGTGGGGCTGTCTCTGAAAGTGGCCATTTTTTTGTAGCGCTGGATACCGGAGGGCTGTATACATGCATGTATGAGGGTAGAGGGAGAACCGTATACATGCATGTATGAGGGTAGAGGGAGGGCTGTATACATGCATGTATGAGGGTAGAGGGAGGGCCGTATACATGCATGTATGAGGGTAGAGGGAGGGCCGTATACATGCACGTATAAGGGTAGAGGGAGGGCCGTTTACATGCATGAGGGTAGAGGGAGGTCCGTATATATGCACGTATGAGGGTAGAGGGAGGGCCGTATACATGCATGCATGAGGGTAGAGGGAGGGCGGTATACATGCATGTATGAGGGTAGAGGAAGCGCCGTATACATGCATGTATGAGGGTAGAGGAAGCGCCGTAGCATGTATGAGGGTAGAGGGAGCGCCGTATACATGCATGTATGAGGGTAGAGGGTGCGCCGTATACATGCATGTATGAGGGTAGAGGGAGCGCCGTATACATACACCCTTGGCTCCCACATTATACAATGAATTTCTACCCACTGAGGTTTGACTCTTGATCTTTGACCTGATGGGGGATATTATAAGGGTTATAATGCATCGGGTCACTAACTGACGCAATTGCTGCTATACCTTCCTGTAGATTTGGGAACTTTTAACTCTGTCATTTCCAAACAGATTAGAAATCATAAATTCAGAAATATTAGGAATGTAACTCAGTCCAGTGTATAAGAGGGAGTTAACTCCTGCAGTGCTGGAAAACTTTGCATCTCAGGGTCCCCACCCAGATCCCATCGCTGTGCCCCACTCACCTCTGCTGCCGTGGAAAATTGGACAATCTCATGCTGCATTTACGTGGAACGATTACACTGGCCAACAAATGTTCAAAAGTTGTTTGGTTCAGAAATAAAATTCTCCATTTCTTAATGATTTTTCTGCGCTGAATTCAAATATCAAATGTGAATTGTCTCTAGTTTCTATGATATGGGAGAGTTCTCATGTTACTGTTTTGTGAATTGTAGAATCCAGTATAATAGCCGACATATTTATTACTTCTGCATCATAAGGAAGCGCGGTCACTGTTCATAAACTCCTGAAATCTATCCATAGGAAACTTAGTTCTATCTGAAATCAACTACAATTTACAGGCAGATCCAAGAATTGTTACAAATTAATTATGTTTATTGACCTCTGGAATGTCGCTCCTAATTTAATGGCTTCTTAGTGCATTTACACGTGTATTCACACATAGGATTGTCTCTGATAACCGTCCAACAGTAATCTGAAAGCATTGATGGGTTCCAAGAAGGCTAGGTTCACACTGCGTTTTTGCAGTCCGTTTTTTGCAAAAAACGGATGCATTTGTGTGCATACTTTTTGATCGGTTTTTCTATTGACTTCCATTATAAAAACTGATCCGTTTTTTTTTTTTTTGACGGACACAAAAACGTAGCTGACACTACTTTTGTGTCCGTTAAAATAATGGGTCCGTTTTGATCAGTTTTTTTTATAATGGAATTCACTGGAAAAAACGGATCAAAATGGATGCACACAAATGCATCTGTTTTTTTTTAATCCGTTTTTTTGCAAAAAGCGGAAGAAAAAAAAATGGATTGCAAAAACGCAGTGTGAACCTAGCCTTACCCTGATACCTTTTTTCCATATTGGTCATTCTAAGATGATGCAATATACCAGTTGATGATGCAAACATCATATGCACATAGAAAGGACGTCTATATCTTGAAAATTACAGCCAATTTCAAAATTTGAACATCATTTTCGATCTCAGCGCCCAAAATTAGTTAAGATCAACTGTTTTCATGTTGGAACCTTTTTGGCTGTTGACCAGAGTTATCGTTCAAATTTTCGCATAAACGATCGCATTTGAGCGATAATCATACCGTGTAAACGCAGCGAACAATCAAACGACAAGCGAGAAATCGTTAATTTTGATCTTTCAACATGTTATTAAATCGTCGTTTGTCGTCCGCAAAAAATTCGCAGATCGCTTCGTGTAAACAGTCTTTTACCGATTTACCCTATGTAAAAGATGGGCTTAAGCGTTCTTAAAAACCATCGCAATAACGATTTTTCAAACGATCTTTCTAACGATTTATTCGTCTAATGCTGCGTTTACACGTAACGATTATCGTGCGAATTTGAGCGATAACGGTCGAATTCGAACGATAATCGTACGTGTAAACGCAGCAAACGATCGAACGACGCACAATAAATCGTACATTTTGATCTTTCATCAGGTCATCAAATCGTCGTTCATCGTACGCAAAAAATTCGCAAATCGTTCCGTGTGAACAGTCGTTCGCTGATTTAACCAATGTGTGAGATAGGCTTAAACGCTGATCGTTATAAAAAAAAATCGTAAATCCGACATCGCTAATCGTACGATCGGGCCAATAATCGTTACGTGTAAACGCAGCATAAACACTCATTATAAAAACCAAATTGTTGCTTCAAAATCGTTAAACGATCAATTGGGCGAATTATCACTCCGTGTAAACGCAGCATCAGGGTTTTTCCATCACAATAGTTTTTAGGGCTGTTCCCCCCCCCCCCCCCCCCCCCCAGGACAGTTAACCCCTGCAGTCCTGGATACACTCCCCCGCGCTTCTCTCCATCCCGCGGAGGACAGTTAACCCCTGCAGTCCCAGATACAGTCCCCTGCGCTTCTCTCCATCCCGCGGAGGACAGTTAACCCCTGCAGTCCCGGATACAGTCCCCTGCGCTTCTCTCCATCCCGCGGACAGTTAACCCCTGCAGTCCCGGATACAGTCCCCTGCGCTTCTCTCCATCCCGCGGACAGTTAACCCCTGCGCTTCTCTCCATCCCCGAGGACAGTTAACCCCTACAGTCCCGGATACAGTCTCCTGCGCTTCTCTCCATCCCGCGGACAGTTAACCCCTGCAGTCCCGGATACAGTCCCCTGCGCTTCTCTCCATCCCGCAGAAAGTTAACCCCTGCAGTCCCGGATACAGTCCCCCGCGCTTCTCTCCATCCCGCGGACAGTTAACCCCTGCAGTCCCGGATACAGTCCTCTGCGCTTCTCTCCATCCCGCGGACAGTTAACCCCTGCAGTCCCGGATACAGTCTCCTGTGCTTCTCTTCATCCCGCGGACAGTTAACCCCTGCAGTCCTGGATACAGTCCCCTGCGCTTCTCTCCATTCTGCGGACAGTTAACCCCTGCAGTCCCGGATACAGTCCCCCGCGCTTCTCTCCATCCCGCGGACAGTTAACCCCTGCAGTCCCGGATACAGTCCCCTGCGCTTCTCTCCATCCCGCGGACAGTTAACCCCTGCAGTCCCGGATACAGTCCCCTGCGCTTCTCTCCATCCCGGAGGACAGTTAACCCCTACAGTCCTGGATACAGTCCCCTGCGCTCCTCTCCATCCCGCGGACAGTTAACCCCTGCAGTCCCGGATACAGTCTCCTGTGCTTCTCTCCATCCCGCGGACAGTTAACCCCTGCAGTCCCGGATACAGTCCCCTGCGCTTCTCTCCATCCCGCAGAGTACAGTTAACCCCTGCAGTCCCGGATACAGTCTCCTGTGCTTCTCTTCATCCCGCGGACAGTTAACCCCTGCAGTCCTGGATACAGTCCCCTGCGCTTCTCTCCATCCTGCGGACAGTTAACCCCTGCAGTCCCGGATACAGTCCCCCGCGCTTCTCTCCATCCCGCGGACAGTTAACCCCTGCAGTCCCGGATACAGTCCCCTGCGCTTCTCTCCATCCCGCGGACAGTTAACCCCTGCAGTCCCGGATACAGTCCCCTGCGCTTCTCTCCATCCCGGAGGACAGTTAACCCCTACAGTCCCGGATACAGTCTCCTGTGCTTCTCTTCATCCCGCGGACAGTTAACCCCTGCAGTCCTGGATACAGTCCCCTGCGCTTCTCTCCATCCCGCAGACAGTTAACCTCTGCAGTCCCGGATACACTCCCCCGCGCTTCTCTCCATCCCGCGGACAGTTAACCCCTGCAGTCCCGGATACAGTCCCCTGCGCTTCTCTCCATCCTGCGGACAGTTAACCCCTGCAGTCCTGGATACAGTCCCCTGCGCTTCTCTCCATCCCGCGGACAGTTAACCCCTGCAGTCCCGGATACAGTCCCCCGCGCTTCTCTCCATCCCGCGGACAGTTAACCCCTGCAGTCCCGGATACAGTCTCCTGTGCTTCTCTCCATCCCGTGGAGGACAGTTAACCCCTGCAGTCCCGGATACAGTCCCCTGCGCTTCTCTTCATCCCGCGGACAGTTAACCCCTTGGTGCCGCGGACGGTGCGGAGCTGGGACACGCTCTCACTACACGCTCCGGGAGAGCATTACACCTAAACCCCGCCCCGTCCCGTCAGGAGCCAATCAGCGCGGAGCTGTGTCCTCCTCCCCGGGCACTGATTGGCTGAGGCGCATGTCAGCGGTGTGTGTGGCCGCTCCGCGCCCCGGACTCCGACAATCACTCTGAGGTAGCGGCGGCGGCTGCAGCTTCTTTACCGGCCGGGAGCCCGAGCATGGCCGTGTCCGCGCCCCCTCCCCCAGTGCTGAGCCCGGCGGAGTCTCCTCGTCCTCTCAGCCTGAGCGGCTACAGCCCGGCTCCCGGAGGCGGCGGCGGCGGGGGCAGCAGTGAGTGCCGGATGGTGGAGGTGCACGGGGTGCGGGTGGCGTCCTTCGTGCTGGACGGGCAGGAGCTGATCTGTCTGCCGCAGGTGTTCGAGCTCTTCCTGAAGCACCTGGTGGGCGGGCTGCACACCGTCTACACCAAGCTCAAGAGGCTGGACATCACCCCGGTGGTGTGCACGGTGGAGCAGGTGCGGGTCCTGCGGGGACTGGGGGCCATCCAGCCGGGGGTCAACCGCTGCAAGCTCATCACCCGGCGGGACTTCGAGACGCTCTACCAGGACTGCACCAACGCCAGGTCAGACCCCCCCCCCCCCCCCCGGTGCCTCATAACCCTGTGCCTCATAACCCTGTGCCCCATACACCAGTACTGTGCCTCATAACCCTGTGCCTCATAACCCTGTGCCCCATACACCAGTACTGTGCCTCATAACCCTGTGCCTCATAACCCTGTGCCCCATACACCAGTACTGTGCCTCATAACCCTGTGCCTCATACACCAGTACTGTGCCCCATAACCCTGTGCCTCATACACCAGTACTGTGCCCCATAACCCTGTGCCTCATACACCAGTACTGTGCCTCATAACCCTGTGCCTCATAACCCTGTGCCTCATACACCAGTACTGTGCCCCATAACCCTGTGCCTCATACACCAGTACTGTGCCTCATAACACTGCCTCATACACCAGTACTGTGCCCCATAACCCTGTGCCTCATACACCAGTACTGTGCCTCATAACACTGCCTCATACACCAGTACTGTGCCCCATAACCCTGTGCCTCATACACCAGTACTGTGCCCCATAACCCTGTGCCCCATAACCCTGTGCCCCATAACCCTGTGCCTCATAACCCTGTGCCTCATAACCCTGTGCCTCATAACCCTGTGCCTCATAACCCTGTGCCTCATAACCCTGTGCCTCATAACCCTGTGCCTCATAACCCTGTGCCTCATAACCCTGTGCCTCATAACCCTGTGCCTCATAACACTGTGCCCCCTAACCCTGTGCCTCATAACCCTGTGCCTCATACACCAGTACTGTGCCTCACAACTCCATGCCTCATAACACTGTACCTCATACATCAGTACTGTGCCTCATAACACTGTGCCTCATAACTCCTTGCCTCATACATCAGTACTGTGCCTCATAACTCCGTGCCTCATGTTCTTCGGGCCTCATACAACTCCGTGCCTCATACACCAGTACTGTGCCTCATAACCCTGTACCTCATACACCAGTACTGTGCCTCATGTAACTCTGTGCCTCATGTACTTTGGGCCTCATACAACTCCGTGCCTCATACACCAGTACTGTGCCTCATGTAACCCCATGCCTCATAACCCTGTGCCTCATGTAACCCCATGCCTCATAACCCTGTGCCTCATGTAACCCCATGCCTCATAACCCTGTGCCTCATGTAACCCCATGCCTCATAACCCTGTGCCTCATGTAACCCCATGCCTCATAACCCTGTGCCTCATGTAACCCCATGCCTCATAACCCTGTGCCTCATGTAACCCCATGCCTCATATAACTGTACCTCATACACCAGTACTGTGCCTCATGTAACCCCGTGCCTCATAACCCTGTGCCTCATACACCAGTACTGTGCCTCATGTAACCCCATGCGTCATATAGCTCTGTGCCTCACACTGTAACCCCTATGCCTTATACACCAGTACTGTGCCTCATAACTCCATGGCTCATATAACTTTGAGCCTCATACTGTAACCCCCATGTCTGTAACCTTGTGTCTCATACTGTAACTCGGTGCCTCAAATAACTCTAAGCCTCATACTGTAACCTCGTGCCTCATAACATACCCCAACTGTAACCCCTGTGCCTCACAGTCCAACACTGCGCCTCATACTGTACTTTCATGCCTCATGTCTCACCCTGTCACTCTGTACCTCATATTCCAACAGGGCACCTCATACTGTTACCTGTGCCTCATACTGTGAACACATGCCTTATACGGTTACCTGCGGCTCATACGGTTACCCTCACATTGTTGCATATTGTAACTGTGCCTCATACCGCGACCCTGTGCCTCAAACTGAAAGTCCACCCCTAATACTGTAACTTTGTGCCTCATGCTCTTTACTGTAAACTCTCATACCATGACCCAGTCTCATACGACCCTGTGCCTCATACTATAGAACTGTGACCCTGTCCTTCATACTGCAGTTTTGTTCCTGGTACTTTTGTACTGTGACCCCATGCTTCACGCTGTCATAGTGCCTCATACTGTGACCCTGCGCCTCATACTGTTACCCTCACATTGTTGCATACTGTAACTGTGCCTCATGCCTTCCTCATACTTTAACTCTTTATCAAAGTGTTGCTTATACCTCGTAGTTCAACCCTATACCTCATGGGTCATTGTGTAATCCTGTGCCTCGTGCCCCATAGTGTAACATTATACTGGAACATGGTGCCTCATGCCTCCTTGTGAGGGGACTGTCCCCCATAATACTACTACCACTACAGGACTATGCTGTGCCTCATACCTCACCTATGTGTGATGTGCTGCACTGCCTTGGGAGTTATGCCTCATATAGACAGAAAACACCGACCCAGCTCTGCTGCCCTGTGCCTAATGTATACAGCATACACTGACCCAGCTCTACTATACTGTGCCTCATGTATACAGCATACACTGACCCAGCTCTGCTATACTGTGCCTCATGTATACAGCATACACTGACCCAGCTCTGCTGCCCTGTGCCTCATGTATACAGCATACACTGACCCAGCTCTGCTATACTGTGCCTCACATATACAGCATACACTGACCCAGCTCTGCTGCCCTGTGCCTAATGTATACAGCATACACTGACCCAGCTCTACTATACTGTGCCTCATGTATACAGCATACACTGACCCAGCTCTACTATACTGTGCCTCATGTATACAGCATACACTGACCCAGCTCTGCTATACTGTGCCTCATGTATACAGCATACACTGACCCAGCTCTACTATACTGTGCCTCATGTATACAGCATACACTGACCCAGCTCTACTATACTGTGCCTCATGTATACAGCATACACTGACCCAGCTCTGCTATACTGTGCCTCACATATACAGCATACACTGACCCAGCTCTGCTAAACTGTGCCTCACATATACAGCATACACTGACCCAGCTCTGCTATACTGTGCCTCACATATACAGCATACACTGACCCAGCTCTGCTAAACTGTGCCTCACATATACAGCATACACTGACCCAGCTCTGCTATACTGTGCCTCACATATACAGCATACACTGACCCAGCTCTGCTATACTGTGCCTCACATATACAGCATACACTGACCCAGCTCTGCTATACTGTGCCTCACATATACAGTATACACTGACCCAGCTCTACTACACTGTGCCTCATATATACAGTATACACTGACCCAACTCTGCTACACTGTGCCTCATATATACAGCATACACTGACCCAGCTCTGCTATACTGTGCCTCACATATACAGCATACACTGACCCAGCTCTGCTATACTGTGCCTCACATATACAGCATACACTGACCCAGCTCTGCTAAACTGTGCCTCATATATACAGTATACACTGACCCAGCTCTACTACACTGTGCCTCATATATACAGTATACACTGACCCAACTCTGCTACACTGTGCCTCATATATACAGCATATACTGACCCAGCTCTGCTACACCGTGCCTTTTGAAATTCACTGCACTGTGTAATGTGTACTGTACTTACCATCCCATATATATATCATACACCATACCTCATGTTTATGTATCATACACCATACCTCATGTATATGTATCATACACCTTACCTCATATATATATGTATCATACACCATACCTCATATATATGTATCATACACCATACCTCATATATATGTATCATACACCATACCTCATGTATATGTATCATACACCATACCTCATGTATATGTATCATACACCATACCTCATGTTTATGTATCATACACCTTACCTCATATATATATGTATCATACACCTTACCTCATATATATATGTATCATACACCATACCTCATATATATATGTATCATACACCATACCTCATATATACTGTACTTCATACCTTGCTTGCTCTATTCCCGTGCACTGTAAATCACCATAAAGATACCCATGCTCAAGACGTATTGAAACTTAGCCTTTGTAAGAGCCCACTATTGGATACCCGTGTACTATACCTCATACCTCACATACACTTTACCCTACACAATACCAAACATCTCACACTTCATATCTTGTGTACTATACCTCATACCTCACATTTACTTTACCTCATGTCTTTATGTACTATACCTCATACCTCACATGTACTATACCTGACATATTCTTTATACCCTATGTATTCATGTACTATACCTCACATATACTTTACCTCATGTACTATACCTCACATATACTTTACCTCATGTATTCATGTACTATACCTCACATATACTTTACCTCATGTATTCATGTACTATACCTCATACCTCACATGTACTATACCTCATACCTCGCTTATACTTTACTTCATTTATTCATGTACTATACCTTATATATTACTTTACCTCATGTATTTATGTACTATACCTCAAATATACTTTGCCTCATGTCTTGCATGTACTATACCTCATACCTCACATACTATACCTCATTATATACTGGTCTATGCCTCCTGTATACTGTGCCTCTCTTTCGCTGTACCTCATGCCAGTGGTCTCCAGCCTCTCAGGACATGTTGGGGGTTGTAGTGTCCTAACAGGTGGGAAGCCAGAGGCTGAAGAAAAGTGCTTCATATACTCCCTGTATACCATGCCTTATATACTGCTTATATACCGCGCCTCATATACTCCCTGTATACCGCGCCTCATATACTCCCTGTATACCGCGCCTCATATACTCCCTGTATACCGCGCCTCATATACTCCCTGTATACCGCGCCTCATATACTCCCTGTATACCGCGCCTCATATACTCCCTGTATACCGCGCCTTATATGCTATGCCTCATATACTGCTTATATACTGTGCCTTGTATACTTCCTATATACCACACCTCATATACTGCTTATATACTGTGCTTCATATACTCCCTGTATACCGCACCTCGTATACTGCTTATAGTGCGCCTCGTATACTGCTTATATAGTGCGCCTCGTATACTGCTTATATACTGTGCCTTATATACTCCCTATTTACCACTGCTTATATACTGTGCCTCATATACTCCCTATATACCACACCTCGTATACTGCTTATATAGTGTGCCTCGTATACTGCTTATATAGTGTGTCTCGTATACTGCTTATATAGTGCGCCTCGTATACTGCTTATATAGTGCGCCTCGTATACTGCTTATATACTGTGCCTTATATACTTCCTATATACCACACCTCATATACTGCTTATATACTGTGCCTCGTAAACTGTGCTTCCTATACTGCTTATATAGTGTGCTTTATATACTCTGCCTATCATACTGCTTATATCCTTTGCCACCTGTATACGCCTCTATACTGTGTGCCCCCTATATACTCTACTCTCTGTATATTGTGTTCTTCCAATATATTCTTCTTCCTGTATACAGTACCCCTGTATACTCTGCCACCTCTATACAGTATGCCCTGTTTTCTGTACCTGAGACCTTCCCTCATAATACTCTGCCCCTTGTATACTGTGTGCTCCCTGTATACTCTAGCAGTAGTGATGTTAGGGGTAGTAGTAGTAGTAGCAGTGCCTCGTCTCCTCTACATACAGCCCCTCAGCACAGGATTGCATCTCTACCTCGCTGCTGCCGCCGATCTTCTGCGTGTCAGGACGGGAGCTTTACTTCCTGATATACAGCAGTGTATGCATGATGTTATAGCGGAGCCCCGAGGAAAGTCCTGTGTGTGTGTGTATGTATGTGTATATATATATATATATATATATATATATATATATATATATATATATATATATATATATATATATTATATATATATATATATATATATATATATATATATATATATATATATACAGCAGTGTGTACATGGTGTTATAGCAGACCCTGAGGACTGCACTGTGTGTATATAGTATACAGCAATGTGTATATGGTGTTACAGCAGACCCCGAGGAAAGTCCTGTGTGTGTATATATAGTATACAGCAGTGTGTACATGGTGTTATAGCGGAGCCCGAGGACTGTACTGACTGTCTGTGTGTTCTTCTCCTCCAGTACAGGGCGATATATACAGTATATAGTGTCTACTCCTCCAGCATCGGGCTGTATATACAGTATAGTGTCTGCTCCTCCAGTACAGGGCTGTATATACAGTATATAGTGCCTGCTCCTCCAGTACAGGGCTGTATATACAGTATATAGTGTCTGCTCCTCCAGCATCGGGCTGTATATACAGTATATAGTGTCTGCTCCTCCAGTACAGGGCTGTATATACAGTATATAGCGTCTTCTCCCCAGTATAGGGCTGTATATACAGTATATAGTGTCTGCTCCTCCAGTATGGGGCTCTATATACAGTATATAGTGTCTGCCCCTCCGGTACTGGGCTGTATATACAGTATATAGTGTCTGCTCCTCCAGTATAGGGCTGTATATACAGTATATAGCGTCTTCTCCCCAGTATAGGGCTGTATATACAGTATATAGTGTCTGCTCCTCCAGTATGGGGCTCTATATACAGTATATAGTGTCTGCCCCTCCGGTACTGGGCTGTATATACAGTATATAGTGTCTGCTCCTCCAGTATAGGGCTGTATATACAGTATATAGTGTCTGCTCCTCCAGTATAGGGCTGTATATACAGTATATAGTGTCTACTCCTCCGCTACTGGGCTGTATATACAGTATATAGTGTCTGCTCCTCCAGTACAGGGCTGTGTATATACAGTATATAGTGTCTGCTCCTCCAGTATAGGGCTGTATATACAGTATATAGTGTCTACTCCTCCGCTACTGGGCTGTATATACAGTATATAGTGTCTCTTCCTCCAGCACTGGGCTGTGTATATAGTGTCTGCTCCCCCAGTATAGGGCTGTATATACAGTATATAGTGTCTTCTCCCCCAGTATAGGGCTATATATACAGTATATAGTGTCTGCTCCTCCAGTATAGGGCTGTATATAGAGTATATAGTGTCTGCTCCTCCGCTACTGGGCTGTATATACAGTATATAGTGTCTGCTCCTCCAGTATAGGGCTCTATATACAGTATATAGTGTCTGCTCCTCCAGTATAGGGCTCTATATACAGTATATAGTGTCTGCTCCTCCAGTATAGGGCTGTATATACAGTATATAGTGTCTGCTACTCCGCTACTGGGCTGTATATACAGTATATAGTGTCTGCTCCTCCAGTATAGGGCTCTATATACAGTATATAGTGTCTGCTCCTCCAGTATAGGGCTCTATATACAGTATATAGTGTCTGCCCCTCCGGTACTGGGCTGTATATACAGTATATAGTGTCTGCTCCTCCAGTATAGGGCTGTATATACAGTATATAGTGTCTGCTCCTCCGCTACTGGGCTGTATATACAGTATATAGTGTCTGCTCCTCCAGTACAGGGCTATATATACAGTATATAGTGTCTGCTCCTCCAGTACAGGGCTGTATATACAGTATATAGTGTCTCTTCCTCCAGCACTGGGCTGTGTATATAGTGTCTTCTCCCCCAGTATAGGGCTGTATATACAGTATATAGTGTCTTCTCCCCCAGTATAGGGCTCTATATACAGTATATAGTGTCTGCGCCTCCGGTACAGGGCGATATATATGCTGCTATATACATTCTCATTCTGGATACTTGGACACAGTGCTGTATGTTGTTTCTGCCGGTTATCTGCTGCTGCTCATCTGGGATATTCTGCCACCTGCCGGTAATGTACTCTGTGCTGTACCTTGTGTTCTGTCTGCCCAGTGCTGTACCTGACACTCTCCTACCCCTCCTGTGATATGTTTGTTACATTGTGTTGTATGTTTTGTTATGTTTGTGTTCTATCCTTAAGACACTGACACATACAGCCCGGCATACCATTATACATATGCAGCCCAGCATACCATTATATAGATACAGTGGTAACTTGGTTTAAGAGTAACTTGGTTTAAGAGCGTTTTGGTTTAAGAGCTCACAGTTTTTAAAAAATTATGACTTGGTTAAAGAGCATTGCTTTGGTTTAAGAGCTCCCTATACTGGGTGGGAGCGCGAGTGGAGGAGGGGCATGGTCAGCATAGCGGGGTCTACAGCCCTGTACTCTGACCCAGGAAGTCTCCCTCACCTTCCAAATCATAGCAGATCCACCTCAGGCTGGGGCTTACATCAGGGGACAGGACTGTGGAGGTAATCTCTCCATAGCTGTAACCCCTCTCTCCCTGGACAGAGAGTGCTGCATGTATGTGCCCACATCTCCCTGCTCATTCCTTCATGCTCCCTGCAGTCGCCCTTGTGTTTCCCATCCTCTCCATTACTGTACAGTAACTTATAATATCACATATTCTGCTGTTTCTGAATGTTTGTTTCATCAGTTTTACATGTTATTAAGAATAATAAATCATTATATTTGGTGTGTGGAACCAATTGTCTGCATTTCTATGATTTCTTATGGGAATATATATATATATATATTATACACATACATATACACCCTAGCATACACTTTGCTTTCCTTGCTGCCTGGCTGCACTGGTGGATCATTGTGGGGTGTTAGAAATCACTGCCACTAAATCCTTTTCTTCTGAAGTCTTTGCCAACATTGAACTGCCAATATGATGCTCGGATAAATAATTCCTTCACCCGAAGTGCATTATTTTACATTAGTAAACTGCAGTTTCCATTGTTTGTGAGCTGTTCCTGTGATCTGCAGTTCTTTGTAACAGCACAGATAACACAGTGATATCTCTCTGAGTACAGATAATGTAGTAGATGTCACCTGCAGTCCTATGTAACAGCACAGATAACAGTGATATCTCTGAGTACAGATAATGTAGTAGATGTCACCTGCAGTCCTATGTAACAGCACAGATAACACAGTGATATCTCTCTGAGTACAGATAATGTAGTAGATGTCACCTGCAGTCCTATGTAACAGCACAGATAACAGTGATATCTCTGAGTACAGATAATGTAGTAGATGACACCTGCAGTCCTATGTAACAGCACAGATAACACAGTGATATCTCTGAGTACAGATAATGTAGTAGATGTCACCTGCAGTCCTATGTAACAGCACAGATAACAGTGATATCTCTGAGTACAGATAATGTAGTAGATGTTACCTGCAGTCCTATGTAACACCACAGATAACACAGTGATATCTCTGAGTACAGATAATGTAGTAGATGTCACCTGCAGTCCTATGTAACAGCACAGATAACACAGTGATATCTCTGAGTACAGATAATGTAGTAGATGTCTCCTGCAGTCCTATGTAACACCAAGGGGTACCCATGTTAGTGTGGTTTGTGGCACATCTGACATCCTGGCTCTACTCTTGGGTGCCATAGTGTTGGATGATTTTCTTCAAGTTGTGTCGTGGGTGCAGTGGTGTTGGGCAGGGACAGGTCTCCACACGCTGGCCATAATGATCTGTGCTGTATACAGTGTGTACTCTTCTGCTTCCGGGACCTGTGACTGATCTGTACTGTATACAGTGTGTACGCTTCTGCTGCTGGGACCTGTGGCTGAGCTGTGCTGTATACAGTGTGTACTCTTCTGCTGCCGGGACCTGTGGCTGAGCTGTGCTGTATACAGTGTGTACGTTTCTGCTGCCGGGACCTGTGGCTGAGCTGTGCTGTATACAGTGTGTACGTTTCTGCTGCCGGGACCTGTGGCTGATCTGTGCTTTATACAGTGTGTACGTTTCTGCTGCCGGGACCTGTGGCTGATCTGTGCTGTGTACAGTCTACAGTCTGTTATATTGGTATTATTTACATGGTATACAATGTAAGGCTGGGTTCACACACTGTATACTTCAGGCAGTATTTGGTCCTCAAGTCAGGTCCTCATAGCAACCAAAACCAGGAGTGGATTGAAAACACAGAAAGGCTCTGTTCACACAATGTTGAAATTGAGTGGATGGCCGTCATATAACGGTAAATAACTGCCATTATTTCAATATAACAGCCGTTGTTTTAAAATAACAGCAAAAATTTGCCATTAAATGTCGGCCATCCACTCAATTACAACATTATGTGAACATAGCCTTTCTGTGTTTTCAATCCACTCCTGGTTTTGGTTGCTATACAGCCTCACAAATACAGCCTCAAATATACATAGTGTGAACCCAGCCTTAATCTGTATACTGAACACCCAGAATATACTATGGGCGTCCCTGTGTGATGTTGTGTTGTATCTGCTATACCTTACATGGCCGGTGAGGGACTTCTGTTGTTACCCAATGTATATAGTGTGTGTATGTCTGTCCTAACCAGTATTGTTTTAGTATTGTGTGAGACAGGGCATGTGACCCCTGGGCTATATGTAGAGCACAGGCTGAAAGCTCAGGATGAGGAGTGGTCTGTATTTCACTGATCACACTGTATCTGCCCGAGATATATCCATGTGGTAATAAATACTCTATCTATATATTCTGGTATACAATTTTCTGTACTCATGGTTATCTGTGGTGTTACATAGGACTGCAGGTGACATCCACTACTACATTATCTGTACTCAGTACTATCACATTACACAGATTGCTCCAAACAGTGAATAACTACTTGAGCTCTGCTTCATCGGTGACTTCCAGTCTGTGTTGCGGTGAGCTGACACTTCCCTTCTGGTTGTCGCCTTCTCTCTGGTGTGAAGTGTCGCACCTCGCTGTGATATTAATGATAAACGTTTGGAGGATAATTTCTCTATAGAGCGGAGTGTCTGTGATATCTGTGTGTGGGAGATAACCCTGTCACCACTGCCGTGTACATCATCCCTGCCGTGTATGCCGCACATCTGCATGGGTCACAGGTGAAGCTGAGCTGCATTGAAATAGATACTGGAGGGCTGCTACATTTGGATCTCTCTATGGAAGGTTTCATAGGGTGGTCTCTGACTTTAGATTTACTGTCAGACAATTATATGTGTAATCTTGGCCACCTCTCCTCTCTGTATATTGCAAGTTGCAAATGTGGCATTGTGTATAACAATGTGTGTGTGTGTGTGTATATGTATGTGTGTGTATATATGTATATGTGTGTGTGTGTGTGTAATATATATATCTGTCTGCAGTATTGGCATATTGCTGACGATGATAATGGGAGTAATTGTTCTTATTGGTGGTTGTAGTACTGGAATCATTGTGGTTAGTCGTCAGATTCTCATCACTTTTATTACTGATTGAAGTTTTAGGCTTACAATAATGATCAGTATGGGGTTTCTTCTTGTATTTTGGGCCCCTGGTCTTCGGTTTGTTTGGGGCCACTATGAGGGTCTCATTGCTGCTCTGTATTGGCTTAGTTGTGTGCTGGGGTCTTAGGATAAGTGATTTGTCAGGGAGATGAGACGCGTCCGGGCCCCTCCTGACCCTGCAGTGCGGCCCCCTGCCTCCGACAGCACAGTCATTCCTCCGCAGCTTCCCTTCAACTTCAAGGGACAATGCTGGAATGTCTGAATCTGGGTCACTGGGGGAAGTGGCCGCTGACCTCCATTTATACAGTTGGCAGCTTCACCGTCTTTTATTCCCAGAAAATAAAAAAAAAATATATAAAAAAAATGAGGCCCTAATTAAAAGAATTACACGAAGTGAGCTGGATCCCGGACGAGCCCCGGAGGGGGCGGAAATGCTGAATCCCATCACTTATTGCTCTCAGGCCCTGTAGAGTGTTAGCTCTGCTGGACAGTGGATGCCTCTGCTGTGCCTAGATTACTCATCAGGAAAGGTTTTATTTTTTATTTTTTTTTAATCTGTTCTAAGTATATAATAGTCTCATTTATTCTGTATCCTATAGTCTATATCGGATAATCCAATATATAGTTTAAGGGAGAGTTCACATGCAGCAGATTAGTTGCAGAAGTTTCTGTGGCTGAATCTATCTATCTATCTCTGCTCAGCAGTGTTTGTGTTATAATAGGTGATGTGTCACATAGCTGTATACCTGAGAGACTACAATATATATAAAATTGCTTGTTTTTATGTGTGAACCCTGACAACACTGAGCTGCAGGGGCTGATACCCCATGTTTCAGACCCTTACCTAGTCATCATTGGCTCTAAGGCATCACCTGACTGGCTACACAAGTCCGTTTTTTTGGGGGGTTCATGGCTCAGTCAGTGGGGGGCATGGCACACTGTAGATCGGTCATAATATAATATGTATAACAGTCCTCTGAGAACAGCAGCCCCATAATCTCTCCGAAAGGTTTGCAACAGTATATCAGTGAGTTTTTAGAGTCACTGACAGAAAGCAGAGATCTTGAGAATGGAGCAAAGTACATTAGGAACTTGCAAATTATTATCCTGAGGTTAGCTGGCTCATTTGTGTTAAGAGACGACGTCTGTATATAATCTATATCCTAGATTTAGACCTATTGCCAACTTGGTGACCGGTGCCCGGCCCGCACAGAGCTCAGGTTCCCATCGGCTCGTCCAGCGGATTTACTCATCTAGACAGAGATTTTATGTGACGGGGCTGATGAGGGAACACACAGACTCATAGAAGATAATTGGGTCTGTAAATAAAGACGATATTTTATGCCACAGAAAATCCGAAGCCAAGAGCTTGGTAATAACGCGGCATCTCTGATCAGGCCGACCGTGCCAGGATCCTAATCACTGACTGCTGGCAAATGTGTTCAATGCCCCAACCGGGGTAACATTAGTCATTGTAAGAATTATTCCTGTAGTCAGAATCTGTTCACACTATGATATTATTGAAACAGCTTTCATTTATTAGTATTTTTAGATTTTTACAAAAATAATAATCTAAGTTTAAGCAGACCAGACATCTCCAATAATTATTATTATTATTTTTTTACATTTAATTTTTTTTGGCATGATTTTAATTTTGCAGCAGCCGTACGTGTATTCTGTGTCTGTCAGGAGAAACTTATGGGGTTTGAAAGGATTAAACATGTGGGTGAAATGAGCCTCTCTACTCCCAAGGGCCATCACTTTCTGCCAATCCTCTGCTGCTCTTCCTGTCATTCTCCTCGCTGTCCAGACATCTTTCGGTTTAATGCATTCATTGCTTTATCTCAGTGTTTTTAGTTTTTCTTGCAGCTTTTCTTTAGGGTATGTGCACACAGGGTGCATATGCTGGGGATTTGCAGGCAGAAAATTGTAGGAATAAAATAGATGGGATTTGTAAGAATTGGCCACAGTTCTTCAAAATTCACAAAAACTACACAAAATTCATGCAGTAACCTGCAGCGTATGGATTTATGTTGTGCAGACACTGCAGATTTAGAGAATATTTTTATAAATCTACAGTTGTAGATAATAAGTGTTTATCATTCAATGCACCAGCACAGAGCGGCAGAATTGCACAACTTTTTGTACGAGCTCCCGATTTGAGCAAAAATGTTGAACAAATTTGTGCTGGTGCTGGGAATGATAAAGTCTGCACCATTTATTGTGGATTTTCTGCTGTGGTGAATCTAAGTTTATCCCTATGGGTATGTTCACACATATCGCTAAAAATCTGCAGCCTTTCCGCATCACAATCTGTATACGTGGATTGTTAATTTGTTTTGATACAAAAACTGTGTATTTTGTGTTGTGGTAAATCTGCATTGTTTTAACATACCCTAAATCTTACAATGGGAGCCTTTAGGGTATGTTCACACAGGGTGGTCGCTGCCGATCCTTAGTACATTGCAAATTTTTTTGCTGTTAATTTTCTGCTGCAATAATCCATAGGGTATCTGCCTTGTGCTCACAATGTCTCTCGCCTGATTCATCTCTTGACCCCACTCATTACAATGAAGCAAGATGGATACATTGATTCTGCTGCTTAGTAACAGGAAACACATTGGGCAGGTGACAACTCTTGATCTCTGCTCATGTGGGTCATAAACACTGAGTGATAGTGTCACCTGTGTGAGCTGGCTGTATGTCTGTGTTCACATTCATCACTGTCTCTTTATGGCCCCCCCCCCCCCAATGTTTACATCAGCCGGACCCCTTTGGCGCCTTGCACACATCACCGCTTGTCTCCTGTTGCATATTCAGCAGTGTTATTCACCAGCTTCTGTATTTTTTTCCTGTCTCTTTTCTTCCTTTTCAGTGTCGAGACCTGTACAAATCTCTGTCGCTTCAAATCAAGCCCCTTCTGCGGAGATAACATAATGTTTAGTCGCGTTTCGCTCCAGAAAGGGGAAACGCAGCATTTACACCCAATAAGGCTGATTGTGGCAGCGCATGCAAATGTGGTTTTGATTTATCTCTCTTTGCACTTTTTTCCATTTGAATTGATCCTGCATTAATTTGGCGGCGCGGCTGTGTGAGGCTGCAGATGTTGCCCTGTGTTTAATAAATCAATGAGACAGATCTGAATGAATCACTTCACATAGATTCTGCCTCTTGGTTTGATGTCTGCAAGTTATTCTTAGCTTGTTATCATGACAGATGCATTAATGTCCTATACACTGTCAGCAATCAGCGGAGAGGTTGGAGCCGCTTAAAGCGACAGCCGCATGGAAATAAAAAAAAAAAAAAAAAATCGCTTGTAAAAGTCAGAGTTGGGTCCGGGCCTACGTTATGTCAAAAGGACCTTTTTCTATGGGGCACAATGTTATATTAGAATATCAAATAAATTACTTTACTAAAAGATGAGTAGTAGTAGCAGGTGAATTCATTGTATCATTTGATTAATTTCCTGCACTTTTTATTTTTGTATTTTTTTTACTTTAACGTAATGGACAAAAAAAAAAAGCATTGAAAAACCCAGCTTCACAACCTCGGCTAAACCAGGCATGTCTTGCAACTTTTACTCAAAGTCCGGAATAAACACAAAAACTTTTATTTTATTTAGAAAAATTTCTAAAAACTTGTAATATGGGATGGCAGGTGTATGACAGCATAACAAAAGGATTTTGCCATTCAGGATTGCAGGAAAGCTGTCTGACCAGATACGTTAGAGCAATTACCATAGTATTTTTCATCCTGCTTTTCTGGGAACTGAAAACATTTAGACTTTTTAACACCTGGATGAAATTCTGTCAAAGGCCTTTTACACTGGCCGATTATTGTGCGGACGTTAAATCGTTCGAATTTAAGTGGTAATCTTCTGGTGTAAACACGGCAACGATCAAACCATGAACGAAAAAATATTTGTATGTCTTTCATTGCATCTTTAAAAATTTACGAACGCAATTGCCTTAACATTAATAGCGATTTATCTTCTTGTTTAAGTGCCTATTGTTAAAAAAATAAAATCGTTTGTCGTTTGCTAAATGATCGCTTAAGCCATTTATCTGTACATGTAAAAGGAGCCTTTTATATATACAGGTACGTGTGTGTGTGTGTGTGTGTGTGTGTGTGTGTATGTATGTGTATATATATATATATATATATATATATATATATATATATATATATATATATATATATATATATATATATATATATATATATTATACACACGATAGTACGGGGTGGGGGAGGGGTGCCGCTGTCTGGGGTCACTCTGATCCCAGGTTCAGTATTGATAGTCATTATTTGCAAAAGGGAAAAAAAAAAAAAAAAAAAAATCAATTGGAAAATTGTGAGTTTTGTGAAACATTTTTCACATTAACATTTGACTGTAATGAAAGTGACAGCGGCGGATAATGAACGATTATGGCGTTTGGTAAATGTCACCTATCAATCTCTCAGGACGCAGAGGGGAGGAGCAGGGACGAGGGAAGCAGCTGCTCACCGGGAGATTTGTAGAATCTCTGCCTTTTATTAGAACACCTACAAACTGGCGTAGCCGCAACTGAACACGACCGGCTGTAAAGATACGGAGAATCAATCACCAGCAGCAAATTACCTGCACTGTACGGGGGAAAAATACACATACAGCAGCAGATGAGTCCGAGTACTGTGTGTCCAGATGATGACTGACCCTGAGTTTATAATCTGTTACTATTGTAATTATAGAATAATTATGTAGAAAAGAAATGTTTCAGAAGAGTCAATAGCCTAGCCTCCCTCCTTAGCCATGTGGAGCCTAGCCTCCCTCCTTAGCCATGTGGCGCCTTGCCTCCCTCCTTAGCCATGTGGAGCCTAGCCTCCCTCCTTAGCCATGTGGAGCCTAGCCTCCCTCCTTAGCCATGTGGAGCCTAGCCTCCCTCCTTAGCCATGTGGAGCCTAGCCTCCCTCCTTAGCCATGTGGAGCCTAGCCTCCCTCCTTAGCCATGTGGAGCCTAGCCTCCCTCCTTAGCCATGTGGCGCCTAGCCTCCCTCCTTAGCCATGTGGCGCCTAGCCTCCCTCCTTAGCCATGTGGCGCCTAGCCTCCCTCCTTAGCCATGTGGCGCCTAGACTCCCTCCTTAGCCATGTGGCGCCTAGCCTCCCTCCTTAGCCATGTGGCGCCTAGCCTCCCTCCTTAGCCATGTGGCGCCTAGCCTCCCTCCTTAGCCATGTGGCGCCTAGCCTCCCTCCTTAGCCATGTGGCGCCTAGCCTCCCTCCTTAGCCATGTGGCGCCTAGCCTCCCTCCTTAGCCATGTGGCGCCTAGCCTCCCTCCTTAGCCATGTGGCGCCTAGCCTCCCTCCTTAGCCATGTGGCGCCTAGCCTCCCTCCTTAGCCATGTGGCGCCTAGCCTCCCTCCTTAGCCATGTGGCGCCTAGCCTCCCTCCTTAGCCATGTGGCGCCTAGCCTCCCTCCTTAGCCATGGGGAGCCTAGCCTCCCTCCTTCTTTCATGGGCTTCTGTGGTATAATCAGTTATCCAGTAGTCATCATCATCATCCTCATCCTTTCAATTATCATTGATCTCTTGATCTCGGACTCCTCTATATAGCGTATTACGCTTTATTATATTCACATTACATACTATAAAAAGGTTCAGTATATGAAGGATCCTCCCTCTGATCTTGGGACCCCAATATCCAAGATCATCATCTTCTGGATGATGCAGTAATAATGTTGTACACTGTATAACCCAGTAAGTAAAAAAAAAATATTTTTTTTCCCCAGCTTCGAAAAGCTATAACTTTATTATTTTTAGTGAATATAGCTGTATAGAAGATGTTTTGGCATCGGTAAAATGTTTTAATGTCTCCTTTTTGGGTTTGTATAACCTATTGATTAACCTTTATTAACTCCTTCAGGAGCTGATGGGGGGAAACATAAATTTCTCCATTGTGTTCTTTTACATATGTGATATCATTGTATGTGACTAACACCATTGAGATAGTATTGCCTATGCACAATATATAGAACAAGAACATGAAATAGGGCTACGTGTCATCCAATAATTTATTGGTAAGTAAATGCCATTGTCGGTTGTACAATTCACTAACAGAAGGAAAGACTCCTATAAACACAATAAAATTACCTGTGAGGTTCTGTAGCAATAACTGCGTGTGAACAAATAGGTCTGAGCCAGTGTTCAACCTGTAATAACCAAACACGCTGTACAAGTAGGTATGCTATCCATCCACAAGTCAAAGATCTACAGACCCATGTCGGTCCGAGCCAATTCCAAGCATCAGTATCCGGACCAGTGTCGGTCCTACTCAGTGCCCACTCCAAATATCAGTATCCAGACCAGTGTAGGTCCTACTCAGTGCCCACTCCAAATATCAGTATCCAGACTAGTGTTGGCCCTACTCAGTGTCCCCTCCAAATATCAGTATCCAGACCAGTGTCGTTCCGACTTAATACCAAACAGTAACTAGACTGTTAAACAAGTCTGCAGAAGGGCTTATTTCCGGAACCTTTGGTATATATGTCTGCAGTCTTGTCGGTCACTGTGTTTCTCTGTCACCTCACACTGTGACAGACACAAGACTGTAGACATATAGACGTATATACCCAAGGTTCCGGGAACGAGCCCTTCTGCATACTTGTTAACCGGTTTAGTTACTGTTTGGTGTTGAGTGGGACCGACACTGGTCTGGATACTGATGCTTGGAGTTGTCTTGGACCGACATGGGTCTATAGATGTTTGACTTGTGGATGGATAGCATACCTACTTGTACAGCGTGTTTGGTTATTACAGGATCGACACTGGCCCAGACCTATTTGTTCACACGCAGTTATTGCTACAGAACCTCACAGGTTATTTTATTGTGTTTATAGGAGTTTTTCCTTCTGTCAGTGCATTAACTTACCAATAAATTATTTGATGACGTGTAGCCCTATCTCATGTTCTTGTTCTGTTCTTTTACATATGCGTTATCCTGCCATTAGCAATGCATTACCTTCATCCTGCTGATCAGTGTGATTGCAGCCCTACCACATATATTGTATATTGTGTCTTTTGTCGTGTTGTGGTACTTTTGCACAATGAAAACTTTGTGTCGCCATTTTCTAAAAATCAGAATGATAGGGCTTGTTTTTTGCGGGACAAGTATTAGTTTTATTGGTTGTACCTTTGTCATTGGTTGGTTTGTTATTTTGTATATTACTTCTTTGGACATGTTGACTTTAAAAAAATAAATAAATAAATCAAATCCACCATAACCATATGTATTCGTATTATAGCAGGGGTCGTCCCAGATGCAATGATGCTGTGTAGGACTTTACGTTTGTTTCTTTTACCAATAACAAAGCATTTTTTAAAATTATTTTTGAATTTGTTTTACTACATTGTATTTTATACAATATTCTTTTTTGGTCCCACCAAGTTTCAGGACCTAATACATTGCACTATGTGTATCTCATCATTGCATGCCTTGCTGGCACCTGTTTCTGCATTGCAGGGATCCTGCAATCAATAATAATGGTATTTAAGGGGTTAAATATTGGAGGTTGCAGCTTGCTCTGGTCCCGACCATTGCACAAGGTGTTTTATATTATTGCAGATATCTCAGACACTATTCCTGCACCATGCAATGATCTAGCGCAATGTCCATTGCAGTAAATCACCTGCAGTCCACCTGAACATTTGCAGGAGGGGGTTAATAATCCTCATAATAACATAGAACACTTGCTTTACATAGATGGAGGCGCCCCAGGACAGGGAACCCTGGTCTTTTCGGGTTCTGCTGTGTACACCAGACTTCCTATATAAGGTTCAACTGTGTTTATTACACCTCATGAAGACTTCACTTTCCTTCCTACGGCTGAAGGTATAAAACATGTAACAATGTAATGTATTACGTTACAGGAGATTACAGTAGAGGACTATGAATGATTAATAAGGACTATACAGAAGAGCGCTTCTATTCAGAGAAGAATCTGCCGGATCAGGGAGCTCAGCTGTCACGGTGTAATCACGAATGACCCGAAAAATAAGAACAGTCCAGTAATGAGAGGGATAAGCGGCACCCGATAGTGAGCAGCATCCAGAAAGGAGTGAGAGCAATGTAAAGTGTTAGGCCTCCACTGTCGCCATCATCCTCGGCTATTTACCTCCTGAGTGTCCTGATCTTATTGATGTTTGCAGATGACTGGACAGTGTTGCAGCTTTAATTTTCTGATTTCTGCTGAGATTGACTTTTTCTCCTCCTCATCTCGACCTCCACAAGTGGAAAGAATATTTAACAAAAACACCAACCCCCCCCCCCCCACCTCGCTGGGGCTGAGACTTGGTACAAAGTGTTTTGACGGTGGCTTATTGCTCCCAGTGCTGATTTATGACCCGCATTGTTCTAATTAATAGAAATGTGAGGTTTGTGTAAGCGGCTGATCCTGCCAGATTAAATACTAGACGCATACATCCAAATGGGGGTTCTCTACAAGTAATTGCCGCCTAGAAGAGAATGACTTATCGCAGGGGCTTAAAGGGAAATGACACCTGAAATCACTGGCAATGGTAATAGGGAAGCATTTTGCCAAAAGCTGCCCTATAAACTATAAGTGATACTGATATCAGCCCTAAAATACACAGGAAACATGAATAAAACACAGACACACACACAATCTATGTATGAGAATATAACTATTATAATACTGCTCATATGTACAAGATTATAGCTACTATAATCTCCAAACAAGATTGCTGTCTGCACCACCTGCGCTATGTCAGCAGGTAGAACTGATATCACTAATTGATCCAACAGGGTGCTCTGTAATGAGAAGAACAAACAAAATAGCAATGAAAGAAGTAGATTGGGGCACTCACTGATGTAGCTGGAGTCTTTATTTAGGCACTATTCACATCGGGGAAGGTGGGACAGGTGGAGGTGCGGACACACAAATAGTGCCTGAATAAAGACTCCAGCTACATCGGTGAGTGCCCGAATCTACTCCTTTTATTGCTGTAACTACTATAATACTGCTACTATATACAAGATCACCCTCGATAAAGCAACACGCGAAACGCGCGTCGGGTGTATGGTGAGGTGGACTCGTATACTTAAGACATGTATGGGTAATAATCACTACATTTAAATGGTGTTCTTTCTTTATGTACTCACTTTGAGTTGTATTTATATATTGTATGTAGTACCAACCCAGTGCCCAGTATACGTGTATATATATATATATAGGTTCTCTTTTACTGTTATTTATTCTGCGATATAGCATCTTATATATAAGAACCCAGTTAATCCACCGTTTCTATGGGGTTTTGTATTTGCTCCAGCCCCTTTGTTATGTATTATGTATTTTTTAACTGAAATAATTATTTCTTTGATATTTCAAATAAAAATAAGTACTTGTATATATATATTGGTCTTGCATCTGTAGTTTCTTTTTTTGGTTTTATGTTGGGTAGTTCTGGGTGCGCATAGACCGCACTATTTTGGCCTTATATAGGATTATATATACAAGTATATAACTAATAAAATACTGCTCCTATATACAGGGATATAACTACTATAATACTGCTCCTATGTACAGGAATATACTACTATAATACTGCTACTATATACCGGAATATAACTACTATAATACTGCTCATATATATAAGAATATAACTACCATAATACAGCCCCCTTTATAGAAGAATATAATTACTATAATACTGCCCCCTATATACAGGAGTATAACTACTATAATACTGCTCCTATATACAGGGATATAACTACTATAATACTGCCCCTATATACAAGAATATAACTACTATAATACTGCTCCCTATATACTAGAATATAACTACTATAATACTGCTCCTATATACAAGAATATAACTACTATAATACTGCTCCTATATACAAGAATATAACTACTATAATACTGCCCCCTATATACAGGAATATAACTACTATAATACTACTCCTATATACAGGGATATTACTACTATAATACTGCCCCTATATACAAGGATATAACTACTATTATACTGCTCCTTTATACAGGGATATAACTACTATAATACTGCTCCTATATACAAGAATATACTATAATACCGCTCCTATATACAGGAATATAACTACTATAATACACGGACTGGAGAGAAAGAAATGGCTTCACATCCCATCTATGGCTGATACTAATGCCACTAGGCCTATATTGAAAATCAACACCAGAGTGTCTGTATATGATTTGATCAAGCCATAATAGCCTCATGTACCAACGTGCAGGTCCTCTGGTTCACACGGGTCCCTACTCTGGGTATTGGTCCTGTGACAGTGGGGTTGCAGGGCCGTTCTACGGCCTCCCTTCCTTTCCCTGGTTCTGCACACCTTGCGGGGATGGCGGTCGCTGACTGACACGGTGATGAGTTAGTGTAGGGACCCATGTGAGCCAGGAGACCTGCACGCTGGTACATGGGGCAATATGGTTTGATCAAATTATATACCAACATCCTGGAGTTGTTTTTTAAATGTAGCTGAGAAGCATTAGTATCAGCCATAGGTGTGAGGTGCAGCGCTATTTTCTCTTCTTGTCCGTATAACTACTATAATACTGCTCCTATATAAAAGAATATAACTACTATAATACTGCTCCTATATACAGGAATATAACTACTAAAATACTGCTCCTATATACAGGAATATAACTACTATAATACTGCCCCCCTATATACAGTGATATAACTACTATAATACGAACTGGAGAGAGTGGAACTGCTGCACATCCCATCTATGGCTGATACTAATGCCGCTAGGCCTATATTAAAAATCAACACCAGAGTGTCTGTATATGAATTGATCAAGCCATATTGCCCCGTGTACCACCGCGCAGGTCCTCTGGTCCACACGGGTCCCTACGCTAACTCCACACCGTGTCAGTCAGCGACCGCCAACCCCGCAAAGCGTGCACGTGCAGGGAAGGGAGGCCATGGAACGGCCCTGCAACCCCAATGTCACAGGACCAGACCCAAAAAGCCCCACCAAAACCCAGCCAGCACCACCGGCGGGGAAGGCTGCCCCCAAAGTATGGATATGGTATTACACTTACCATTGCTGCTCTCACAGAATGGGGAAGACATAGGGTCCAGACATGTGAGTACAGGCATATCCTGCTAATTTTGGTCATGTGGGTCTTATGAAGGAGTGCTAGCTGTTCAGAGAGGGAGAATTGTGAAACACGAACTGGAGAGAATGGACCGGCTGCACATCCCATCTATGGCTGATACTAATGCCGCTAGGCCTATATTAAACATCAACACCAGAGTGCTCATGGTTTTAATCCCTCCTGTCTGTCCCATTCTATCTTTGATAGCTATGGTGAGTGCAATACCTTATCCAGACTTGTGCTGTTTGGGGGCAGCTTCCTCCGCCGGTGGTGCTGGCTGGGTTTTGGTGTGGCATTTTTGGGACTGGTCCTGTGGCATGGGGGTTACAGGGCCGTTCCATGGCCTCCCTTCCCTGACTGTGCACGCCTGCGGGGTTGGTGGTCACTGACCGGCACAGTGTGGACTTAGTGTAGGGACCCATGTGTATCAGGTACCTGCACGCGGTACATGGGGCAGTGTGGCTTGATCAATTCACATACAGAATTCTGATGTTTTTTATGCAGCCGAGAGGTACTAGTATCAGCCATAGGTGTGCGGTGCAGCACTATTTTTCTTCCCTGAACCATAACTACTATAATACTGCTCCTATATACAAGAATATACTTTGATAGGTAATGTATCTCAGACTCTAGTAGATGCAGCTGTGTTGGTGTCACTGATTTGCAGGATAGTACGGTAGGATTTATAGGACTGGCCTCTCAGTAGTTTTGTTACATGAAGCTTTTACTTGTGATATTTGCAGATCATTAGCGTCTTTTTCAGAGCACATAACATGCTTTCTGTCGGCCTTGTGACCCGGAGTCTTGGATTTTCTATCTGTGGTTTATTAAGTGATTTTATATTGCATCCTCCCATGGAGTTAAAGGCGAGTGGAGCGCTGATCGGGTGTCAGGTGACTGATATCAGGTATCTGCGCTGAGGTTATCTGCTTGACGTGTGACAGGTTGAGAAAGCGCAGAGGGGAAAAAAATCGTATTGATTGGTCTCCGGATTAAAGTTTGAGATCAGCAGCAGTGGCCCGAGCCGCACGCCTTGTTTTATGATTTTCTCAGCTGTCATTGATCTCTCCATTTTATTGCATTCATTATTTATTAAAAGAATTTGCAAGCTAAACATAACGTTAAGCCGCTCGGCACACGGGGACCGCACTTAGGAAATTGAATGGAAATTGCATTAGAGGTAACATCTGTGCTGTCTTTTCCACTGCTGCTGTTTATGGGTTTGTATAAAACTTGTATTGGATTAACAGGGAGCCCTAAAGTGGAAGCAAAATATGGCCACTCCCGATAAACTGTTCCAAATGTGCGAGAAGCGGGGCCTGGAGATCGCTTTATAATATTTTTCAATGTATAATTTTATTTTTTGTAATAACTTTTTTTTTTTTCCTTATTTTTTTAATTTTATACCTCCCAATGTTTCTGAAGCAAACTCACATAGTGCTATTAGCTATAATGGAAATTTGCTCTCCCTGTGCTGACGTCTTAGCTGAGCTCACGTTAATACATAGAAGCCGACCTGGACGTGCAGAGCTGCAGTGTTAGGCTGCGTTCCAATGGGACAGTAAAATCACAGCTGCAAATTCACACCAAATTGTTTTTTATTGTCTAATATAAAGTTGTACAACTGTGTAATATATAATTTTTGTTAGTTTTTCACTATTTTATTAATATCTGCTTCCTGTCAGTGAATGGGAATGTTCTGGTTTGCATTCAGATCGGATACTGACAAATATAATACTTTTCGCTATTGTTTGCTGCAATGTATCAAGTCTGGATAATCCCTCATAGAATCTGCAGTTACATAGTAACACATCTGTGCCCTGTCCTCATAGATCACCTTCATCTTATACAATGTATCTAGCTGGAGCTCACAGAGGATTGTCTGGATTGTATTCTCTGCTTTCAGAGGCTTTAGATGATGAGCATACATCTTCTAGATATCAGCTTGGTATATTCCCACGTCTCCCCTTCTGAATATATATTTGCTGTCTTGTGACCAAAGAATATAAATCTTAGCATCAAGAGATTGTTTCTGCCTAATACAGTATAACTAGTAAATGGGAACGTTCTTGTGTCTCTGACCTGATAATTGTAACTTCCGAGGGTTTGTTACAATTCATTCAGTCTAAACAATCCTTTGTGATCCAATCACTTCAGCAGTACATATATCACCTCTCTTTGTTACTTTTTTATTTTGCTTCAATGGATCACTCTTGAGTAGACGGAGTACGGTAGTAGAAACATTTGGCTATGACAGCCTTACATCATGATGAGCTTTTATTTTCTATAAACCGTGTGTTCCCATGACCCCCTTTCTGTTAGTGGTCAGCAACTGAAGAAACAAATGTTAGTATCCACAGGGAGTATGAACTGGATAAAGTACATCCAGTCTGTATAATGCATTGTACATAGCTAGTCCTGCTCTCAGCTGTATCCAGTGTAGACAATGCTCTGTGAGCTCCAGACTGATACATTGTACATAGCTAGTCCTGCTCTCAGCTGTATCCAGTGTAGACAATGCTCTGTGAGCTCCAGACTGATACATTGTACATAGCTAGTCCTGCTCTCAGCTGTATCCAGTGTAGACAATGCTCTGTGAGCTCCAGACTGATACATTGTACATAGCTAGTCCTGCTCTCAGCTGTATCCATTGTAGACAATGCTCTGTGAGCTCCACACTGATACATTGTACATAGCTAGTCCTGCTCTCAGCTGTATCCAGTGTAGACAATGCTCTGTGAGCTCCAGACTGATACATTGTACATAGCTAGTCCTGCTCTCAGCTGTATCCAGTGTAGACAATGCTCTGTGAGCTCCACACTGATACATTGTACATAGCTAGTCCTGCTCTCAGCTGTATCCAGTGTAGACAATGCTCTGTGAGCTCCACACTGATACATTGTACATAGCTAGTCCTGCTCTCCCGCTGTATCCAGTGTAGACAATGCTCTGTGAGCTCCAGACTGATACTTTGTACATAGCTAGTCCTGCTCTCAGCTGTATCCAGTGTAGACAATGCTCTGTGAGCTCCAGACTGATACATTGTACATAGCTAGTCCTGCTCTCAGCTGTATCCAGTGTAGACAATGCTCTGTGAGCTCCAGACTGATACATTGTACATAGCTAGTCCTGCTCTCAGCTGAGAAGTGAAACAATTGTGTCCAGTAGAGATGAGCAGTTTTACAGTATGAATGATGCGAATCGCTTTGTTAGCTTGACAGTCGGCTTACCATCCAACTGCCTTTGAACTGTAGGTGTCTGGAAAATCTGGATCCAGTCCTGGGATACTTCTTTTATGGCCATTAATGGGATTTTATTTTTTAGTTGTTTCAAAATAATTGATGTAACTTGTGCTTAAAATGACAGCTGTCCAAAAAAAAACCTTCTGTCTAATGGTAAAAAGAAAATAAAAATGCTGTGTGGTCTTGGCATAAGGGTGTAACCAATACTATTTCCATTCACTGACAGCAAGCAGAGATCAGTAAAATAGTGGGGAACTGACTTTCAATATATTAGAAACCTTGCAGAACTTTAAATAATACAATTGATAGTGTTTGGTGATTTCCTGATATGAGAACTCTGCAGCCTCGTGTATATTGTCCTATAGCTTGTAGCCATACAGGACCCTATAGGTATAACCCTATACATTGTCTGACTCCCGGTGCTCCGATCTCAGAAGGCTCCTCATCTATTGATTACTTAGGGATGTTTTGTAAGCATTTATAATTCATGGTGGGCAGGAGGTATCTAAGTTACGGACCCCGCCAGTTGTTGTGTCCTGCTGCCTGAATGGGGGATAAATAATTCACGTGACACCGATGGGAATAGGAGTTCCTCGTCAATGTTTAATAGACGGACACTTGGAAAGTAGATTAAAAATTATAGTGACAAACGCGCATGTGGAGCGTCAGCCGAGCGGAGAGACCACCACAGGATCCTGTTATTTATCAGATATATCAGAATTACAGGAAAAATGAGAATGTAATGACCCAGAGCCCAGCTGAGCACGGTGGGGGTTGTAATTCGCACAGCTGGATTGCAGCAGGTTACATATATCGCTGGTACTCGTATCTACAGAGTAGTAGCATGATTTTATGCCGCGTATCTTGGCAGTAATGGGGATCCCTGGCAGCTGACATTGCCCTTAGGATTTATATAAACCTTCTGGTAGAATCAGTCATTCTGAGAGATCCCTAATAATCTGTGCAAAGCTTCAATGAGCAGCTTCATAGGTGCAGGAGTGATGATGATCCCCCTTCTGGTGTGCATGTATAACTGTTCATCCTGAGCCTTCTGGTTCATGGGCACAAGGCACTTAGGACTGACAACAAAAAGGGAGGACAGGCTGATGATTGGGGGGGGGGGGGATTATGGTTGTACATGAAGTGATTTTAGTTCTTCAGATTATTAGAAATTTACTTAATAATCCGGTACTTCACTACCTCATACAGTCGTGTATTTCCAATACTCTGACACTTGTTTTTTCATGGTGATACCAGATCATTCCTCCTTCACATATGGCCATAGAGCAGTGTTCCCTAACCCATGGCTCTGCATCTTTTGCTAAACCTCAGCACTCATGTCCTGAGACTCTTTAGCAGTGTTCCCCAGGCAGCTGTTGCATCACTACAGCTCCCATTTGGATGTGTAAGAGGGTTCCTCCACCTGATGCAAAACTGCATCTCCCTTGTTGCCTTACCTGCGTTTTCCTATTTTATTTTATTTTTTTTACAATATTACAACTCCCATCATGTCCTCATATACTCAATAGCAGTACTTTATAACCTGCTGCTTCCCAACTGTTGTAAATCTACAACTCATCATGCTCTGAAAGACTTTAATTACGTTTTTTCCTACCCTCTGCCTCTTTAGCTATTGCAGAACCACGATTCCCGTTTTTCAGGGCATGATTGGAGATGTAGTTTAGCAACAGTTGGAGAGCCACAGGTTGCAAAACATCGCTGTAGATTGATATAATAAGCCGCTCTCACTTGCTCTTCCCTCTTAAGCAGATTTAGCAGCGATTTCTTATTATACGAGTCTCGTCATACGCAGGAAGATTTCTTAATAGGTTTTTTTTGTATAATGGGATTCAGGGAAAGCCGTGATCCAGGAAGGGCAGCGTTCCTACTAAATCACCAGTAGCCGGGGGCCGTCAAATTACCTGCTGGTAAATGCTGAATCCTAGACTCCTTCATCCTTGTTCATGTAGAGAGTTAAGACTTTGCTGGATCGTTTGTGTAGACTAACACTGGCCGCCCCATTTATAGGGTATTCATCTTGCTGCGGTTTAATCAGTTCTGTGGAATCGTTCCTGCACTCCATGCAGCAGTTTTTCCCATTATTCAGTATCCTGCAAGCTGTAAAATTAATAGAAGAATCTAATTTTAAAGAAAAGATCTCTGCTTGCTGTCATTTACTAGGATCAGCCATTGTCCGGTTGCACACCATCTCATAGCAAAAAACCTAAATAACACTTAAAATTCATGGTTAAATGTTTGTTTTGGTCTAAAAGTGGTGCAGGAATCAATATAAGGCTATGTTTCACATTGCGCTCTACAGGATGATTTCTCTTTTTCATTATTTATTTATAAAGCGCCCTGTTAGATGCGGTTAGAAGACGCATGGTACCGTTCAAATATCTGTCTGTACTTCATGGAAATAACAAAATACTTTTATTCTCAGGTGCTAAGTATCGGAGGTGTTTCTAAGCTGCTGAACTGCTGCAAGATGGAATACCTGCTAACTACATCACTGTCCAGCTGACAGTCAGACAGACATGGAGATGGTATGGGAAGCACAGAGGCATTTTGGAGCTCCCCTGACACTTACATTCTCTCCATAGATACATTGTTACTGTTTATTGGACTAAACAGGTTGAAAATTGAGATTTTGAAATACAAAGTTGTAACATGTTTAGAAGAGGTGGACATGTCATTTATTCCAGTGACATCCAGAGCTGTATTCATACTGCTTGAGCTGAACTCAAGTGTATAGCACTGTGTATAAGCATAGCATAACACTGGAGTTCACAAGAAATGCACCCTACCTTCCATCAGTCTCACACCAGTGTATCCACCGCATCATACCCTTCTCTATTGTTCCCATGGGGCAGATCTTCTAGGTGCTATACAGACACCGAACCAGCAGGAGGCAGGGGTGAGGCAGTGCAGCTTTGGTTGTGACTTGAGTATTAGGGTATATTTAGGTTTCTCCTTGTGAGACTCCTCAGAATGCAGCAGGTACATGGATTACATTCCATTCAGAAAGATCACAGTTGCAGAAATTTTTACAGTTAGCTGAGCTCTATACATATATTTTCACACAAATTGTGGCATCGGCTTTGGATGTGACTGGAGTTTAGAGATGAGCGAACCTGGAGCATGCTGGAGTCCATCCGAACCCGAACGTTCGGCATTTGATTAGCGGTGGCTGCTGAACTTGGATAAAGCCCTAAGGCTATGTGGAAAACATGGATATAGTCATTGGCTCATCTCTATATAGGATGTATCATGGGATGAGGACAAGATAAGGAAACAAAGGATTTGCACAGTTACTCCATTACATTATTCCAAAAAGTAAATTTCACATTTTGCTTAGGACTGTGTCTTTTCAGTGCCAGCTTTGGTGCCTCTTGCTCTGAGTAAATGACTATACGACATATCCGTACGCTGCGCTGGGGTTTGCTGCAGGCGGCACATTACCGTTGTACACGGAGCGCTCTGTCACACTGGTTGAAGAAGTAATTAATTACAGGGCTGTGGACGGCCGCTGCGTCTTCTCACATTTGTTACATTGTGGCAGGATCAGCATTCTGTCAGGCCGTCCAGATTACTGAAGCAGTCATTTAGGGTCCGTCCTTGTTATTTACAGAGAATTAAAGGGATTTTCCAGCTTCATCATCATGGAGCTTAAAGTTCTGTAACTTACGATTCTCTCAGTTGCTTACTTTTGTCAAGAGCTCTGTTTGTTCTTTGTGTACAAACCTTGTTATCATTGAAAATAAGTAATGCAGTTCATGCTGACCTGTGACTCCGATATGCAGAGCTGGGGTATGCATTTCCACACAAAACGTACCAGTCCAGAATCCACAGAGGATTTTCTAGACTGGATGTATTAGATCTGAATGTACGGTCTCCATGTTTATCAGATACTGAAACTTTGCCTAAATCTATACTACAAGTACATGTAAGAAACTTTGTAATATATCTTATCACACAAAATGCTTCTTGATCTAGCTTCTTTCCTTTCCACCCGTTGTTCAACTCTGGAGAAACAGCTCAATTCTACCCTGTGTTTACAAGACAGACTTATGGTGCGTTTACACAGAGAGATTTATCTGACAGATTTTTAAAGCCAAAGACAGGAACAGACTATAAACAGAGAACAGGTCAAAAAGGAAAGACTGAGATTTCTCCACTTCTCAAATCCATTCCTGGCTTTGGCTTCCAAAATCTGTCAGATAAATCTGTCTGTTTAAACACACCATTCGGCTCGGTGTGAGACAAGATTACAAGCTGCTCATAGTCATCTAGAGGATGAGCATAAACTGATGAGCAGACTGATGCAAACGGATTGCAAAATGTTCATATATTTTTTTTTTTTATGGTCCGTTTGTATTTTGGCTTTAAAATGGTGCCGGATGGTCAAACGCTGATGTCAGTAGCGTAATTTGGTGGGGGCAGAGGAGGCGGCCGCTCCTGGGCCCACACAAGCTTAGGGCCCACTAAAGATTTATCTAGTTAATGTTGTCCGCAAAAGCTATTGCTTTTGCAGAAGAACTTAACAAATGTCTATTGGCTGTAGGTGGCCCCTGGCCAGAAACCAGAGCTCCTGGGGGGCCCACACGGCTACCAAATGTTGTGTCTGACCATTTAGCTGTATGTGCTTGTATGCGAGTTGAATGCAGCAGGATGATTGACAAGGCGAGGAGAGCATTGGCTTTCCACCCTGTCAATCACTTTTGTGGCCACAAGAGGCCGTTCCCTCCCTTAGAGCTGTAGGACATGAGTGATGTCACCCGAACGCTCACAGAGCAGGGAGAGAGTTGACATCAGAAGACTACTGTACTGCAACTGCACAGCGGGTAAGTATGGCTTTTTCCCCCCTTAGATATAGAGGAGACCTATGGGGGTGGGTGGGGCTATCTCCTGAGAAGGATGTCATCCATGGGGATTGGGGTATGGGATGTGCTGGTTAACTGAAAAGGGGGTATCTTATTTGCAGGGCTGTATTAACAGCTGCTGCTGCTGCCCTAGGCACTAAACCTGAAGACGCCCCATCTTCACGCACCTATTGGCGATACCAGACCTGACCGATACCACTATACCCCCCACCCCCCTGGAGAAGACACCAGATTTACTGACAAGTCTGAACGGGAGGAGGAAAACTAAAAAAATAATAACAAAAAAAATAGTTTTTTCTGTCCCCCTGGTCCCTGGTGCTGCCCCCCTGCAAGGTGCTGCCCTAGGCACCGGACCACGGATGCCTAGTGGTAAATACGGCCCTGCTTATTTGGAGATACAGGCTACTCACAGTGGTGGTGGTGTCTAACCACCAGGAGGATTACCAAGGAGATTACTGCTGGGGGGGGGGGGGGGGTTGTTGGATGGTGAATACATACCAGGGGGATTACCTACATGAGATGGTGCTAGAGGGGATGCCTACATGGAAGATACTACCTTGGGGGGGGGGGGGGGGGATTGCCAGATAGATAGATGCGCAGAGGGGAGTCTAACTTCTATATGAGGGCACAGAGGGCCCTAACTACTACCACACGAAACAGAGCGAAATAATAACTATATTGGGGCACAGAAGGCCTAACTACTATGTGGGTGCACAGAGAAGCTGAATTTTAATATGAAGTTACAGAGGGGCCTCACTACCATATGGGGGTGCACAGGGAGGGTCTATCTTTTATATGGATGAACAAGGGGAAATAATGTACTATGTTAGGGTATAGATGGTGGCCTTTTTACTATATGAGAGCATAGAGGGACCCTGTGAACTATATGAGGGCTAGAATTGGGTCTAAATACTACATGGAGGCATAAATTGGCTGCTCTCATATGCCCTGTACACTATGATTATCCGGGCTGATTTCTCCTACATTTTTCATGTATTGTGATGTATTGTTTCTATGAATTAGTAAAGTAATTATTACATTTAGTTATGTTGCAGTAGTCTGTTTTTTTGTATATAGGTTATTTAGTATAGTTGCCTTGAACTGCAAGTTACTATTTATTGTTATTACCCAGCATTTGTACTATACATTTACTCTTAGTATTACAGGTATACCCTTCAGGTATTGCCTATTTGGTCATTGACCATCAGCTATGGTGTAGTCCTCATAGATATTAGACAGATAGATATGAGATAAAGAAATAGAAGAATGGATGGATGGATGGCTAATAAAAACAAAAACAGTGCTATAGCTTCCTCTATGTTGTTTCTGGTATTACAACTTGGTTCTATTCTCTTTTAGTTGAACTGAGCTGCACTACCACATCCAAGCTTTGGAGGAAAGTGGCGCTGTTTCTGGAAAAAGGCAGCTATGTTTTTGTAATGCTGGATAACCCCTTTAATTTTTACACGGTTATACATGTGAAATGTAGAAAGTCTTTTCCCCTGTTCTCAGTCCCTGTTCACTATGAATAATGTAGTAGAAAATACCCTTTACTATTCAGAAAGGATTTTCATCTGCTGAGGTTCCCTATGGGTAACATAATTGGTTGGGGGCCCACTGAGACTAACTCCCCCCCCCTAGGCTGAACCCCTAGCTACGCCCCTGGCTGATGTGAACGTAGCCTTAGACTGGTAACTACTGCTCTATAATGTCCTCCATGCTGTTTCTGCTTCTAATGGTCTGTATAGAAGTGTAGGAGAGCAGAGAATGTAAGATGCCTTACTACCTTGTCTACATCCACAAATTCAGAACTGGAGCCTGCAGAGGTGAAAACTGGTGATAAATGCCATGTACAAAATATATAATACCAGAAATAGTGCTGCTTCTCATGTACACACAGGACAGCACGTCCTGAAAGGAGCATAACGTTTTTATTGTGACATTCTTTTCTGAGCTGAAAGTTCTACATTTGTATCTGATCCAGACAATGCTTGTGATACATTGTTACAAACTGAGGACAGGTTGTGATGAGCTCACAGAGGATTGTCTAAACTGCATACTAATAATTACAATAATAATAATTAAAAATAATCTATCTATATCACAAGGATCAGATCTGTAAAGGTTTCCAGCCTCTGGAGTGTAACAAGAAGGTTTCCATTCACTGACAACAAGCAGAGTATACACATGGAGATGTCCTGCAGAAATATGATGGCAGACACCCTGAGTGTATCTCCATTCTCTCTCTCCTGTCCTCACTGCACTTCTGGAATTTTATAATAAATGCACCAGGATGTTGAGGGTGAGCAGCATTCTCACTCCTAGAGAGAGCCGTATCATAGTTGCATGGAATTGTGGGAGAATGTAGTGTGTGTAAATGTGAAGGTGAATCCTGAGTCTGCGGTCGGGTTCCATGACGCCCCTGGGGCATCGGTGCAGTTACTTGCAGGGTGACTGCAGTTTTATCTTCCAGGAGGTCAGTACAAAGTTAATTTGCAGGATGTCCTCTGCAAGGAGGAAGCCCAGGAGCTGGTGGCTTCACCCAACTTCTAGGAAATCCCATGGAGGGATTTGGGGCACTTATGGCATCTGCGGGATACATTTAGGAGAGATTGAGGCGCATGTCTCCTCCTGACACATGTCCCCACCCAGGGCGCACGCGGCTCCTCCGCAGATGGGCTCTTATTTATCACCATCATGGAGGATCACATTGATTGTCTTCTAAAATTAATTTAGCGTTTGCCTCCAGCTTTTCTCTGATAGAGGACGCGCCGTCGCCTGTTTAATGCAGAAATACTGTTTAATCACATTAATATCTCCCCCCCCCCCCCCCCCCCCGGCCGCCGAGTTAATTGTACAAACGAACAGCAAAATCTGTAGCTTTAAGTTCTTTTTATGATTAAATTATGTAAATAGCTTCTCTCCTGCCCTTCAGAGCTGTAATCATGTAATTAGGAGCGATGGGTAATAGGTTCGGGGGGGTAGGGGCCATGTTAATATCTGAGATGTAACCTGCACTGGGGGGGCACAGTAAGGTCTGTCTCCTCATATTGTTGTAAGGAGGAACGTTACACATTACAGAACAGGATTGTTCTCTTATTGGATCTTATTTCCCCTGACAGGACCTGATCTACTCTCTACTCATTTGTAGTCTTTTATCTTTCTGACAACTATTTTTCTGCACTGTGAAATGGTTGTCAGATTCTTCTCTAAAGGCCCTCTTACATCAAGCGATTATTGGCCATATTCGGCCAATAATCATCCATTACGGCCAATAATCGCCTGGTGTAATAGCTACTGTTAAAAAAAACCAAAACAATGATCAGCCGACCGCCGCTATCTCCTATGGGCAGCTCCCCACGCCTTCCCCCCCACTCTGACTCACTTGCTTACGGTGTGTATAATAGCGACTGCAGCAATTGGGGAATGAGGAGGAAGTGAGCGCTGACCTGACAGGTCGACCCTCGCTTGCTACTCACCATTGGCTCGTATAATAGGGGCTTAAAGGGGTTGTCCGGCGATAAAAAATTATTCACAGAATAACACACATTACAAAGTTATACAACTTTGTAATGTATGTTATGTCTGTGAATGGCCCCCTTCCCCGTGTTTCCCCCCACCCACGCTAGACCCGGAAGTGTGGTGCATTATACTCACCGCATCTCGTGTCGTCCACGGTCTCCGATCGTCAGCAGTGACGTCTTCTTCGGGAGGCCGGCGGATCTTCCCGAGTGCCGGCCACCCTCTGCAGCGTCATCCGAAGCTCAGCCGCGATTGGCTGAGCATAACTGTGCTCAGCCAATCGCGGCTGAGCGGCTGATGACGCGGCCACGTCATCAGCTGCTCAGCCGCGATTGGCTGAGCACAGTTATGCTCAGCCAATCGCGGCTGAGCTTCGGATGACGCTGCAGAGGGCGGCCGGCACTCGGGAAGATCCGCCGGCCTCCCGAAGAAGACGTCACTGCTGAGGATCGGAGACCGTGGTCGGCACGTGACAGGTAATGTATAGCGCACCACACTTCCGGGTACACGGGTGGGGGTGGTGGGACACGGGGAAGGGGGCCATTCACAGACATAACATACATTACAAAGTTGTATAACTTTGTAATGTGTGTTATTCTGTGAATAATTTTTTATCGCCGGACAACCCCTTTAAGTTATTTCTATCTCCTCACTGTAGTGGCCACAGATCAGCGTGTGCATCACAGCTGGTGTTGACTCCTTGATCACCTGCTAGTGACCTATCGGTTGGTGTAATGCTGCGTTTACACGAAGCGATTATCGTGCGAATTTGCACGATAACGATCGAATTCAAACGATAATCGTACATGTAAACGCAGTGAACGATCGAACGACGAGCGAGAAATCGTTCATTTTGATCTTTGAACATGTTCTTAAATCGTCGTTCTCAAAAAATTCGCAGATCGTTCCGTGTAAACAGTCGTTCACCGATTTTACCTATAGGCTTAAAGGGAACCTGTCACCCCCCGTGCCGGGGTGACAGGCTCCCGACCCCCCGTTAGAGCCCCCTATACTTACCTAATCCCGCCGGGTCCCGCTTCTGGATTTGGTCGGGTGACGGAGATCTCAGCCGCTGCAGCCCGGCGCGCGCGCTGAGAGATGAGTCCAACGCTCATAGAGAATGACGGAGCGCTGGACTCACCTGTCATTCTCTATGGGTGTTGGAATCATCTCTCAGCGCGCGCGCTGGGCTGCAGCGGCTGAGATCTCCGGGACCCGACCACCTCCAGAAGCGGGACCCGGCGGGATTAGGTAAGTATAGGGGTCTCTAACGGGGGGTCGGGAGCCTGTCACCCCGGTACGGGGGGTGACAGGTTCCCTTTAAGCGATCGCAAAACGAATTTTCTGTACTATCTCTTTCCATCTGAACGCTGATCGTTATAAAAAAAAAATAGTTACTTCAAAATCGTTAATCGTATGATCGGGCGAATTATCGCTCCGTGTAAACGTAGCATAAGCCTACATTCACTTAGCAGCCATACATGCAACATAAGACTGCAATTTTGGACTATTTGACAGACTTAGTTGACAGATTTGTGAAGCCATAGTCAGGAATGGATTTCAAAAAAGTAGAAATCCCAGTCTTTCCTTTAGTCTGTTCCTGGCTTTGGCTTAAAAAATCTGTCAAATAGGAGCCCTTTACACAGCGAGATTTATCTGACAGATATTTATATTGCCGCTGCACTGTAGTGACGTTCATTCCCCATCCGCAAATTTTGGACGTGCGAGTGCCCCCTAAGTACTCCATGGGGGTTTCAGAACTGGGACGGTGCAGTGGGGGATGTTTTGTAGATACATTTCATTACTTCTAAAAGGTGCAGTCTGAGATGAGACCTCACCTGGTGTCTGTGCTGCTTGTGTTCTCTGTTATCAGCCCAGGCTGTGAGCTGAGCAGATCTCTTCTGTCTGACAGTCTGGTCGCTATGGATACAGAATGCTGGGTTATCTGTCAGCGATTTCCTAGTAACCAGTCTGTGACAGATGATTCTGGAGCTGAGTTTGATGGTTAAGGCTTGGTTTACACTATGTGAAAGAAGTGTAAGAAATGGTTTTCCATAAGAAGAAAAACTTTTCTTTATTTTAATGTTTCAAAGAAAATGACAAAAAGTAACATACAGAACCTAATAGATGGCGCCATCTCTGGAGTTAACCCCTTCCTTCCCCACAGGCTGCAGATTGTTCTTTTGCCGGGAACAATCCGCAATATTATCCCTATAACATTTAGTGTCCCGCAGAAAGATGGATAATAATAAGAATTTATAGCAGCAATTTTAGAATCCTGAAACGTCTCCTTTACGGCGTCCAGAGACATTTACTCCTGACGAAGTAAAATCCTTGGAGCCAGTTAGATGTGCTGCATGGACTGCTCCCCTGTATAGCAGAGGAAGCCGCTGTATTGTCCAATGCGTTCGCTGGTTGCACAGGTTTTTTAGTCACAGCATTGTTCTTATGATGGTTTTAGGGTTGGTTTTAGGTCCTTCTGTTTTTAGCGTCCTCCTATGATTTCTTGCACTGTAGTATATCCCTGTCTGGGAGGGATGTTTATGCCTCCTTGTGCATAAACAGAATGTCAGAACTACAGTAAAGACTGACACCGCTATGGATGGAAGAAGAAATAATCTCAAAACTGTAAAGACTCAATGTCTCCTAATAGAAAAAGATGATTTATACCCAGCACCCTCCATTGCACAGTGGTGGATAGTATGTGCTGTTCCTGAGCAGTTGACAGGTGTTTGTCTGGGCTGTGTCTGGCTCTGCGCTGTTCTTACAGTGATCCCACATGGGATTGGTTTCACCCTTTATTGGCCTCTTGCCCCTGGGAAGGAGCCCTGAGCCTTCTGACCACGGAGACGGCTATTTGGTGAAGAAACAAGAAACAACTGGAAATTTAGGAAAATGGCAAATAACATATAATGTGTTGGTCGGCGCCCGTGTTGGTCGGCGCCCGTGATTTCCCATCAGGGTCTGGGAGGAGGAATCGTCATTCTTGGAGCCTCCATCGCTCTGTGGCGCTAACACCTGGTTATTCATTCTGAGGAGCGGAGCGTCATCCGCGCTTTATTGGGTGTTTCATATTCTCAGAAATGATGTCGTTGCGTCCTAATTGTTTGTTTTCTTGGCCGTTGCTGGATGAATTTGGCTCCGACTGGTCCCAACATTTCCAGATCCTATAAGGGGGGTGAGGGGTTATTGACTGCAAGCACCGCAGCTCCACTGGACCCTGCAGGGGAGGGATGCTGTTTATTGGGCTGAAGTGCTCTGTGCTGCCGGGACACTATACAGTGCAGTCTGTTATAGGACCCCTTCAGTGTGCACATACCTCTGACAAGAGAGGGGCCTCATCCTGATATGTGCACAGTGACTCCACCAGCAGAATAGTGAGTGCAGCTCTGGTGTATAATACAGGATGTAACTCAGGCTTGGTACAGGATCAGTAATGTACACAGTGACCCCACCAGCAAAATAGTGAGTGCAGCTCTGGAGTATAATACAGGATGTAACTCAGGATCAATACAGGTATTTATGTAAGTCAGGATCAGTAATGTAATTATGGAATCTCAGCAAGGAGACATGGATGGAGCCTGAACAACTTGTAGTGTAGACAGTCCACTGTGCGGACTCTGCGGATGTATATCTCTTTTCTGATGTGGTAACCTGTATCTGTGCATGATATATATATATATATATATATATATATATATATATTAGTGTGGAGTCAGGGCCCAATCCGCTGACATATTGTCTATAGTGGCTACAGTGGGAACAATTCCTCAGATGGCAGAAGTATTAGGCCTGGATGTTCAGTCTCCATTGCTGTCGGTGAATGGACACATCCTTATTTACATTTTTAGATTTTGATCTATTGGTGAAATTAGGGTCAGATTATTTCATTTTACTTGAAGAACAATCTTGTGTCTCCCAAATGTGACGAGTTATTCCAATGTAATCTCCATAGTGATATTCAGGAGCCGAGGAGGCAGAGAGACCCATAGAAGACTCTCACGTCCATCCACAGGCGAAGAAGCGAACCATGTAATATCAATAATTATTGTAAAGCTGATTAATTACAGGACGTCACTTGTCTGCCTCATGATTTAAGTTGCCAGTAAATCGAAGCTGCATTGGAGGGGGCCGTCTGTCAGAAGAAACTGAGGCTGATGAGAAACCTGCCCCTGTCTGAGAGGGTCTGTGGCTTCAGCTTACAGGGGCCCAAGCAACACTTACACCCCCTAAAAACATTTGCTAACTAAACAAATTGTGTCGTAAAAGGATGTAACTAAGCATCAGTACAGGATCTGTAATGTATGTACACAGTGACCCCACCAGCAGAATAGTGAGTGCAGCTCTGGAGTATAATACAGGATGTAACTAAGCATCAGTACAGGATCAGTAATGTATGTACACAGTGACCCCACCAGCAGAATAGTGAGTGCAGTTCTGGAGTATAATACAGGATGTAACTCAGGATCAGTAATGTAGTGTATGACAGATGGGTCTGGATCAGTTAGAGAGGACATGATATACTTTAAAAGTTTTGTTGCCAAATTTCAGACCCTTGTATTATTGGAATAAAGTGGAACATCACTATGTGCAGAGTCTCCTTATTTACCCAGAAGTTGCTGTGATACGTTTTGCACTTAAAGTGTGTGATAAAATTCCTCACTTACTATTACAGAGACTTATAGTAAATCTGGGACACTGACTTCCATTTTCATATATTTCCATTATTTCCCGTGCGTTCCTCGCTGCTCGCTTAGCGCTGTGTGTTGGATGAGTCACAGAATCCCTCTCATTCTCTGCCACCAGCCATGTGCTGGCTTTTATGCACGCTGCTCTCTTATTGCTCTTTATATCCCTTATTTGCTCTGCAATACTCCTGATGTTATAAAATAATTTGTTACGCTGTAGACAGTGATACTAGAGCAAGTGAACGCTGCATCTTCTGTGCAGCTTGAGTTATGTTTTATACCAGTTATAGTTCTTTTTGCGCCACGGATAGTCAGTGTAAACCTGATCACTACTGATTGAGCCAACTTTTCTCACAGAAACATCAGGAACTGTGCTATTCATCTGCAGCAGGACTGTCCCTATTCACATGAATGGAACTGATTTACGTTATACACATGTAATATGTCAGGACTGGTGTAAACACAGGAGACTATTCTGCCTGCAGGTCCTGGTTTTGTCCAATATTCCATTTTTATTTATTTTTTTTAACAACCAACCACAAGTTAGTGATGTGATTTGGGTGTGAACCGGAGCTGCACCTAGAATAGAGAAATACTGGAAAAATCTAATGTTCATTTATGTTTACTTAATTTCTTTAATGTTTTTGAATATGATAAAATATATGGCAAAAACTGCATCAATACTGTAATTGTGTGTAAGAATGCACATGGTATGTGGGTACGGCGCAGTCAGTAGCGGTTTTGTAGAAATGTTTGAGTTTATAGTAAACGTGTGTTATTTATGGTTACTTTGTCGGCTCGGTTATAAATGATTTGCGTATGTATTGCAGGAGTCTCTGGTTGTCACCCACACTTCATTCCCAGCTTATATAATTAATGAGATGTAAATTTTCCTTATTAGTCCGTTATTCACACCTGTGTACAGACCATCCATAGAATCTTTTCTCCATGTTTTGCTCTTGAGGTTCTGCTCTCATCATTTTAGTCAAAGTGGCAAAAAGCGTACACCTATGACATAGAACACCGCTCCAGGTCAGACAGGGCAGGTAAGTGTGCAGCCAGAAGAGAGACGGAACTGTTTTCTCTAGCCTTTTGTCTTAGTTTGGGTTTACACCTTGTTTTTGCGGTTTGTTTAATGGATCAGTTTGTGATTGGTTACTTTTTTTTTAATCAATTGTATATTTATTAGTTTTTCAAAAATTATCTCAAGAAAAACAAAAGATAACATAAAGACGCCCGCAGGGCAATGAAGAGGTAACAATTGTCTGTTATAAAGAGAAACAAGACAAAAGGGGCCAGAAGGCGCCAAATACGTGTAGCAGAAAGGAAGTAACTATCACGAAGCAATTACAAGGTAGAAGGCAAAGCAGAGAGATATAACAGAAAAGACACTGGGTGTGCCAACAAGTCGGGTACAAATGCTATGTACAAAAGAGGCGCTTCAAGGGGGGAATACAAACAACAGAGACATACAAGACAATATCAAACAAGACGGAGACAAGGAAAGAGTGGTTAAGAACACACAATAAAGGAGTGTAACAAAAAGAGTACATGGTTCCATGTTACGTGGTGGTCTGACCACCATAGATAGCATCCCAGGGAGACCGTATTTTCTGGAAAACTTTTATATACAGTACGAAGCTCTTGTTGGGCAGAGAGGTCTTCCATCCTCCTTATTTCCTGGATCCGGTTAATAAGGTCTACTGATGTCGGGATCGACCTACGCTTCCAAAAATTAGCCAAAAGGCATTTTGCTGCCGTTAGCATATATGGAAGTAACCTGGTCGTGTGCCTACGCATACCCTTAGGTGGAACATTAACCAGGTACGTGAGTGGATTAAGGGGGAGGACTTGGTCCAATACTGCTGCTACTAGTCCCTGAAACCCCTCCCAGTAGGGCTTCAGAAGAGGACACTCCCAGAAAATGTGGGGAAGAGAACCTACTTCGGAGAGGCACCTCCAACACACTTGGGAAGTTAAGGGATAGAGTCCGTGGAAGAGGTCCGGGGTATGGTACCAGAAGAATACAATTTTGTATTGATTCTCCCGGTACGTAACGCATGAGGAGCCTGGGACCATATAATTTCCCACAATTTAGGTGAGATGGTACGTTGTAGAACCCTTTCCCATTTCTCATATAAAGGTGTTTCACCTTTGTACCCTCCTGTGGAGAGCTAAGGTGGAAGTAAATAGAGGATATAAGTCCACTAGTAGAGGGACAGCTTTTACATAGCATCTCAAAAGAGGTCGGTTTTGGAAATGGGTTATGAGCCGTAACCACTGGGGCAATGTAGGAGATGTGCTCATGAAAAGCTGCCGCCCTCAATGGAAGATTAAACCGTTCTCTAAGAACAGAGAAGGGGAGGACTCTCCTAGAGAAAGGGACTATCACGTCCGCATAATGAAACAGTGTAGCTTTTTGCCAGTGAGAAATGTTGTCTTGGGTGCAGCTACCTTCTATCTGATTTGTATATTAACTTGGCATTAGTGGGGAAGGGTGAGATTTTAAGGGAAAGGCATTACAGGCGCGTATTCAAACATCCCTCGTCAGTCTCATTGGGCCAAGCAAGGCAACAGGGGGTTCCGGGGTCCCTGGGGACCACACTAGTTCACAGGGGTGTATAGGGGCCATGCATAGTTTTTCAATTTCTGTCCATTTGTTTAACACGGACAGCGACGTCCAAGAGGGAATTCTTTGCAAATGGGCCGCTAAGTAATAGTAGTATACATCAGGTAATCTAAGGCCACCTCTTGCCTTGCTGGCACATAACACCTTTGGAGATACTCTGTGCCTGCCTCCACCCCATACAAAATTACGGAGGTCCTTCTGCAATTTGCGCAAAGCTGTTCGAGGAATAGGCACAGGCAACGTCTCTAGGAGGTAGAGATAGCGGGGTTTAATTCTCATTTTAATGGCGCTTATGCGTCCACTCAGTGACAGGGGTAATGTGGACCATTTAGAAAGCTGGGTTCGAATCTCTTGGAATAAAGGGGGAAAGTTATTACTATATAGGCTACGGTATTGGGGAGTAATGTTAGTACCCTAATAACATATGGACAAAACGATAATCGTTCCGTGTAAACTCAGCATTAATGGGGTTAATTTTATATCCTAAAAGGGCACTATAGCCATCAATCAGAGAGTGCAGGTTCAGGAGGGATATTAAAGGCTGTAATTGGTTAATTTTAACGTGCAGAAAATTGTGGTCAACTGCATTTTTGTGTACGCTAAAAAAAAAAAAAAATCCGTTTCGATTATTTTTTTTATTTTTTATAATGGAAGTCAACAGAAAAAGGAATCCAAACCATTTTTTCTTCAATTTTTTTTTTTTTTTTTTGTGTGCAGCTTTTAACAGATATGTTAAAAATGGACTGCAAAAACGTAGTGGGAATCCAGCCTTAGTTATCTGGAGGATATATTGTGGCATGTTTTTCCTCCAGTTAGTGTTGTTTTTCTGGTTACATATATAGTATGTATGTATGTGTGTGTATATATATATATATATATATATATATATATATATATATATATATATATATATATATATATATATATATTATATAATTTTTAATTTTTTTTTTTTAACAAGAGAAATCTATGAATCTTATGATTTGTAATTGGAAAACACCCTAGAAAAAGGCATGGGGAAAAAATGCAAATAAACTGCATGATGTAGTTAAATAAATCACTGGTGTATTTTATGAGCCCTTTTAAACACTATTTTTGAGTTCCAATTTTTTTTTTCTTTTTGCTGCGCCAAGCCCCCCTCCACCTGTGATCCAGGCCTCAGTTTCCTACTTCGAATAGCTTTCTGCCCCCAACACATTTTTGTAGCAGTTTGTTTTAGTAACTTTTGACACTTCTTGTTATAAGCCTCATCACCAGGGTCCCCCCAAGAGCTTACAATCTATGGGCTTTGCAAGTACAAGAGCGCCTCTGCCAAAGGTTGTCAGACAAATAGAAAAGTTCAGAGCCGCCTCTTAGGGCCATAAAGCCATTTTTATTGCTTCCATCCGTCTTCGGAGATGCACCCCACAATGGGAATTGTTGAGGCCGTAACAAGGTGCAGCCCCGTTTCCATTTGCCTACAGTAAATAGGTTGTCAGACGTGTCAGGCAGAAATAAATATCTGGCTGCTTAAAAGGGAGAAGGGACGGCTCAGAGCATCATTGAGAGGATTGATTTATCCGCCTGGCGGTAATGACTGCAGATGCGGCTCTGTTATTCTACAGCAGCAATGAATGTGATGAGCTGATAATGCGGGGACGGACGCCGACGCTTTTAATTACTGGTCGGCGCTTTATTTGTCCACCTTCTGATTTACTCCAGGTTTGGGGGTTTTATTGGCAGGTCACCTTGGGGCTTTTATGTCTTTTACTTTTGTTTTTAGGATGTTTTATTCATGATGGATGAACCAAAGGTCACGGCTCCCATAACATCCCCTCTAGAGCTGAAATGCAGTCACGGTCCTGTGTCGGCATAGCATTGATGTACATATATTCCATGCATGATAAAGTTTCTGTAACATACATTTATTACGGTTTCATGTTTTTACCATCTCCATTCAATTACCCGTATATTGGCCATTAATAGGAGGAGTTGCTGGATGGAGACACCTGCCCTTCTATAGCAAAGTATGACCCCAGTATGACCCAAAGTGGATGCATTGCTTTGGATTTCAGTGTCGCTTTAAAAGTGTGTGCAGCAAACAATATTTAAGTATCCATCTGCTGAGGATTCATCATGCAGCGATTGTCACACACTGGAGCAGTATTCTTCCTGACTATTATTATCCTTTGCTGGAAAATGTGTTAGGCTCCACCCCCTTCCTGTCACCCGCATGGGCATCATGGCTAAGGTGCAAAGAGTGCCACCTAGAGGAGGGGAATTACATACCTGCAATCTGTTGGCTCCACTGTACCTAACTCTAGTCCAACTACTCATCGCGTATAGTCTCGGGAACACATTGGGTAGACCAGTGCTATAATGCACTTTATTGTGGAAAATATCATATCCAGCACAGCTGTGAGTGTTACCATGGCTTTTACTCAATGTTGGATGTGATGTTTTCTACAGTAATGGGCTTTATACTCCATGTGGAGTCCTGAAGTGCTGCCTTACTTAACTTGTCTAATAGCAGGGAAATAAAATAATGCATCATGGGAAACAAGAGAGAGTGAAGCGTTCTTGTCCCTGCAGGATAAGCTGTATGTGTGTGTGCACAAGGAGCAGCGTTATTTGTGGCCATTATATTTCTTGTTTATGGCATTTTTCACCAGTTTTTCCTCTGCAGACTCTTTTTTTTTTTTTTTTAGTTTTTCTGAGTTAGTGTGTGTAGATTATCTGCTATGATGCCTCCTTACACAGGAGAGGGGATTCTGCTCCTGCTATATCTATAAAGCAGCAGCAGCATGGAGGACGTTATAGAGCAGTATTGAGCAGCATATACTGTGACTCAAACACTTATGGAAATATGACACTCACTGGGGCAAACCCCGCTGCCGCTTCACTCCTTCTTCTCCTCCCCCTCTTCATAGACCTGTATGGACAGCTGTAACCTGATGACTCATCTCTGATCCTTCTGCAGTTTTACTAGAGATGAAGTTAGGAGCTGAGGACCAGGGAAGGAGCCTAATAATAGGACAAAGAAGCAGTTTTCTGATAAGAAACATTACAAAGTTTCTTACATTCATTTCACCAATTGATACAAAGTTTGTTGAAACCATCTCTAAAACTTGATATCAGCCGCTCCGGTTATAACGTCCCAGCACTGACATAAGAGGAGCGGCTGATATCGGTCACACATACATTGTAATAACGCTCTAACACTGATATAACCTCCAGACATCATATCATATGTAACTGATATCAGCAGCTCCTCTTATAATGCTTCTGCACTATTATAAGCTGCTATCTGTCCCTAGTCAGCCATCCTCAGATAAAGGTTAGTCTGCCGTTCTGATCAATGGCTAACATTAAACGTAATAATCTCGTTCTCCTAAATCAGCCGTACGTTGCGATTCAGTCTACGAAAAATAAAAAAACATGAAGTAGTTGCTCGTTGAGCTTTCACCTCCATTAAAGCGTCTTTACGTTCCCCTCCCATAGTATAAATAATGGTTCATTATGTCCTGCGGGCAGCGCTACATCCTCCTCTCCGCGTTCAGCTCCTATTATAATAAGGGCTCTGAGCACTGGTAATAAAGGCAGCGCATTAGCCGCTGCCGCTGTGGTAATAGGGTGGTGTCAGCTCCTCTGCTAATACCCTGTGTAGTGTGGTATGTGGCGCACATGACTCCGCTCCTCGCCGCGGCTGGAGATATTAATTTCATCGGCTTACACTCCCCAGTAATGGATAGGAGATTACACAGCGTGCGGCACAGCCGCTGCACACTCCCCGCCAAATTGCTTTTTAACTAATTAAATTTAATACAAGCGATTTATAGGAAATAACAGCGGCCGCACCATTCATAGCGCTAAACGCCAATCGCATTATATGGTGAGTGGCAACGTTCACTTCGCTTGGTTGTGTTACAGCGCTGCACCCCTCTCTATGTATGTCAGATTTCTATTATGTTAACTTCATTTTACCTGCGCTGATACATTGTAACACACTCTCTGGACTAGTTTGTGCTGTTTTTAGCTTACCAGTTACATTGTTACAACCTTTTCACTGTTTCTATACCAAAGTGTTTCCGTTCACTGACAGCAAAATGTTGTATTGAGGATGGTAAAGAACTGAAATGCAGCTTCTCATGGTAATATCTCTGAATAAGGAAGCAGTCCGCTCTCCGGTCATACTTGCAGTGAGTATTGTTCTGACAGTCTCTTCTTATTTCTGTATTGAGCTGTTTCTCCGTTGTTCCTGGAAATATTTAAATACTTTGACAGCTGGGTGTTACCAGTTATAGGGGCGTGTCACTACACTGTCATCGTCCAATCAGTACTGGATGTATGGCACTGTGTGGGGAGACGCCCCTTTCAGGGGGGATAGTTCCGCCCAGTTGTTATATACATTTTCAGGAGGAGTAATAGAGGAAGGTGACAATACAGAGAGAGCAAAGGTCGCAGGATGGGGCAGTAATACTTGTGTCCTTGGCTCCTCTCTAAATAGTTTTATGGGACATTGCAACCTTCTAAAAATAAACCATTGTAATAATACCTGGTTGCTGTCAGTGAATGGAAACATTTGGGCTTGCATCCAGAGGCCCCTCACAGCCAGACCAGAGGTTGTTACAATGTATCTTGGTTATACAATCCTCCTATATAATGTAATGAGACAGCACAGATCTCCTGTGAGCCATAGTGATCATAGGGAACACAAGTATGTACTAACAGACAGGTCAGAGGGATAACAGAGCCACTACTGATGCTGTTGTCTCACTAGCGCCTCCTTCCTGTCTGGACAGTTGTTTGCAGTGTATTAGTCTGGAGTTTGGCTCCCATAGGATTGCTTATACCCCCTCTTCTCTCACGAGACCGTGAGCAGGGAAGCACCTGATTGGTGGCATATATGGGGCCAGTATACTTGAGGCAGTTACGTTTACATTGATTGTTTCTATAGGAGAAAACCATATTTCCAAATGTGACATCTGTAGCTGGTACTTGTATGGGCTTACATTTATAAGCCACTGTGGCCAGGGCTGTATTAACAGCTGCTGCTGCCCTAGGCACTAAACCTGAAGACACCCCATCTTCACGCACCTATTGGCGATACCAGACCTGACCGATACCACCATACCCCACACCCCCCTGGAAAAGACACCAGATTTACTGGCAAGTCTGAACAGGAGGAGGGAAACTAAAAAATATAAAAACAAAAAAAAAATTGTTTTTTCTGTCCCCCTGGTCCCTGGTGCTGCCCCCCCTGCAAGGTGCTGCCCTAGGCACCGGACCACGGGTGCCTAGTGGTAAATATGGCCCTGACTGTGGCTGCAGCGCTGGGATTTACTGTGTTCTCCACTATACTGGGTTACTTTACAGGATGTGTTCTGGAAGTTTTATCCTGCTTTGTATATGGCATTATTTGGCCACTATGTTGTTTGATGCTGCTCAGGAAGTGGTTTGTGCTGCACTTAATATTTGGTGGTGTCACAGAATCATTTGGACATCACACACTAGAATTAGGAGTGCTGCATAGTGCTTCTCAGAGTCCTATTGGTGCTGTATGCTGCCATATTCAGTCATATGGGTGATGCATGATGAAATGTAGTGTTTCTACGGAGGCCTATGGGTGCTGCATTCTGATAGTTGGTGCTTACCACAGTTGTGGGTGCAACATGCTACCACCCTGATGTGGCTGATGCATGCTGGTAGTTGGTGCTACCACAGTCATGGGTGCTGTATGCTTGTATTTTGTGCTACCACCCTGATATGGCTGATGCATATGGCTGGTATTTGGTGCAGCCATGGCTTTATACGAGCACTGTCTAGTAGTATTTATTCTCAGATTCCATATTGCCATCACCATGTTGAGGGCTATATTTGATAAGTCCTTGCTTAGACTATGTATACAATACATCAGCTTGTATCCAGTCTAGACAATCCTCTGTGACTGATCCATTCTCCCTACACTGATACATTGTAACAATCAGGATGGCAGAGAGATTTATGCTGCTGTTGTGCTGCGTTCTGACCACCTGCAGTCTCCTTGTGCCCATGTAAATGTGCTGAACATATGGGGGTTGTTTACAGAGGCTTCTCGCTGTTGTATGAAGTATCTCTTTAACCTTTGCAGTGTCCTCCAGCAGCACGGTGCGGCGGCCCCTCCGGACTACGCTCTCTACATCTTCATTCTCATTACAGCCCGGTGCTAATCATCTCAGCCGTATAATGCACAGCCGTCCCCGTGCTTCCTCGCATCCTCCCATCGCCGGCACAGCCATGGTGGTTCAGGGTGTAATTATGAGCTGTGCACTGTCCGCCGGCTGATGGATTTCCTGCACAGGAGCGATGTTATATTCAATGGGTATTGAGATATGAAGGAACTGTCTGATGCAGTCCCTAACTACGCTGAGGAACTGCGCCGGGCCCAGGATTCATGGGGCTCCGGGCTCATAAATTCACGCTATTTGTATCTCGCGTGTTTCACCCGCAGCTCGTGACCTTCAGACAACTTTCCTTTGTGCAGAAAGGGCCAGTTCTGTGTGTTCTCAACATCTGCTGGAAATTGACTTACGCGAAGAAGAAGGAAAATTCATTTTTCTCCGCAAGGTTACGCGATGCATCAGCGCCGCTGTTAATGTGTCGGGGAATCGCTCAATATGTACCGCTACCATGAGAGCGAACGATGGTCTGCATGTTCATTACACCAAAAAGGGGAGTTATGTGAATTACGGCTTATACATGAGCATGGGTTTAGATTTAAATTGCAAGCTCTTCAGACAATGCTTTCTAATATCAACTTAGACTTTTTTCCCCCAACCTGTTCTATAGATTGCTATAAATATACTTCCATTTGCAATGGAAAATCCACAACAACAAATCCACACCATGTCGTGTGGATTTTACAGTGGATTTTCCGTGTGAAAAATAGAAATGAAAAGATCAAAAGATCAGCAATTTATTGCACACATTTCCCATGTACTATAGTGTTACAATCTGCAATAAGAAATAGAATTTATTCCACTTTGTTTTCAGTGATAATCTGTTCCTCACAGAAAAGTGACTTCAGTTCTTTGATGTCTAGTCCATGTTTAGTAGTTTGGGGCCTAAAAGAAAGTTCATGCTAAGCTTTTCTTTTAGTAGTGACCCTTAAGTGTGTTCATCCTGAACTCCCTGGTTCATGAGTACAGTTCAGACTGACACAGGTAGAGCAACAGGGGAGATGGAGCAATTGAAGACCATTGCAGTTGCAACCCCCCCCCCCCCCACCCACACACACACACACACCCCGTTCACTATTCTTGGGGTACTTTACTGCCAGAGGGAGGTCTACACAGGTGATGGGGCTCCTTTACTTGTTGATAGAATCTATTTGGGGATTGCTGCAGCTTTATAGATGACGTTCTGCTGTGATCCTTGCTGTAAGTAGCTTTATTTTCCGTAGATTACACAAATACTTGGGATATTAGTAAGGGGAGTTGGACCATTTCGGGGTCTTGCATTTGCAGGTAGTTAGTGGCGTTGCTGTGTCACATGACCTGGGGCACTCTGCTAGGTTCTCACCAGAAGTTGTGGGATTGTTCTCGAGATTCAGGTGTAAATTTGATGGCAAAAAATATTTATGTGAAGATTGGAGGGGGTAAGGGGGGGGGGGGTGCGGGATACTACGGCTGCTATAAATATCCACGGATTGGTTTCCTAAGCTGCTTTAGTAACGTGATACCAAACACTTTCCGTTACTTTGTTTCTGGGGATTAAGTGGAAAATGAGATTAAAATGAGAACAGCGATGGCGGGAGACGTGGCTTCACAGCAAGTGAGAGGCAATACATTGTAACCTTCAGAAAAGTGAGTGATCCATACGTTGTTGTAAACATCCTAGAACCTCCTCAGATTGGTCATCGGAGAGTATAGTCTATAGAGCTGGCCTATGTTCACACCGTGTGGTTGTCCCACAATTCTGTAGATGACGCAGCTAAAGTCAACTGGGCAGCTATGGCAAGCAAAGGTAAAACCGCACCATGTGAATATGGCCAGATCCATATATAATATAAAAAGTGCCCCCAATATCAGCACCCGTTATAAAGTTCCGTTACATGCGACTCCACCTATAGCTGCTTATTGGTAAAGCTGACTCTGCTTTTCAGAGATCCTGAACAGCACATACATTGGAATTATTTCTAACCATACTCTTACCCTCTCAGGGTCCACCTCAGATCACATCTCTCTGTGTATTTCTCCAGCTCCCCCTGTTACTACTGCTATACTGTTCATGAACCAGGGGGATCAGGATGAATGCTTCTGTAGGTTCTTCTTTGTAAATATTCCACTAGTTCCTGCCCTGGTACTTCTGCTATTCTACTCATGAACCAGGATGCTCAGGATGAATGCTGCTGTCGGTTTGTCCCTTTTAGCTTCTTCTGTTAATTCTGACTATCTATTTTGAACCAGGAGGCTCAGTATAAAAACCACTAGAGGTTCATTCATCTCCCTTCCTTGTTACTTCTGCTAATCTACTAATGTCCATCCTGGGCAGCCTGGTTCATTGCTGTAGGTTGCCTCCTGGTATATATGCCCATGCATCAGAGGTTTCTAACAACCTTTGTGTATTGTTGATGTAGAGCTAAAACTATTTGCATGAGTCAGGAAACTCTTGGGGGTCAGAAGATGCTGTAGTAGGGACCCGAGAGCTACCCGCACCCCCAGATATAGGATTGGTGGTTGTTGAGATTTATTTAGGACTCCTTAGTGCAGATGGAGCAGTTTTATTGTATTGCTGGAGTTAATTCTCCTCATACTCTGCAGGGGGGCAGGGGATCAGACACTTCCTAAAGGGCCACAAAGTATTAGTGATAAATGTGCCCTGTGACAGGAAGAGTTGCCAGAGGAAACTGCCACTTGACCTCCCTGCAGGCGACATTGATTGTAGTATCTGCACCCGGTGGTCTCCTCCCTCCTGACATGGCTTCTGTCAGCTCTGCTGATCCTGACGGAGATGTGGTACGATTCTACCATGAAATTTCATGTCAATAGGAGATGCTTCTGATGAAATAGACGAAGGCGGACGCTACGGGGAGAATTCCCAGGCTGCTTTGCTGCAGAGATCGATGCATCGCTCGAGCAGAGTCCCCATCCATCATATCCTCAAATGCAAACGTGTTAATGCTTGTGCATGAGATCCGTCAGCTGCAGACTCTGCTCTGCTATCTCATACTGGGATGCAGCAGAGCTTGTTTGGTGCAGCCAGGGAATAGTATGAAGTATATTTTTATTCATGGGCTTTTGCAGTCTTCTGCAACTTTCTGGTATACTTTTTGTTTTGATTTGCTGCTGTTTTCAGGATCGCTGCTAGCTGTCATTGAATAGGTTCTCACAGCAGTGGGTTTGTTACATTTACATCAGTCAGACAAATATGGGATGTCATGGGATAAGCGAGTGAACACTCTGTTCTGTGGAAGCAGTAATTATGAGCAAGCGGAAGGATTTAAATGACGGGACGAATAGTGATGTGTAGACTCCAAGTCAGATAGTCTCTAGAACGGACCGTATTGTGGGGTCTCCGGTGTAGTGGTCAGTACTGACAAAAAGTGCTTCAACATCTTGTTACCTAAGCTGTGGTTTTCCAGCTGCGGCAAAACTGCAACTCCCAGAATGCCCAGACAGGTAGTTTTTCAGCAACTGGAAAGCACTATTGTAAACCGTAATGCTCAGCTGTAGGGTTTCTCTGTTTTGGCTGTAGTTATCCCTTTTGGTTATCAATGTTCTACATCAGGAATAGGGAACCTTCGTCCCTCCTGCTGTTGCAAAACTACAATTTCCATCATGCCTGGACAGCCAAAGCTTTAGGTTTAGTTTTCTAGGCATGATGGGAATTGTCCCTCCAGCTGTTGCAAAACTACAAAGGTTCCCCATCCATGTTCAACGTGATTAGGACCATTTAGTCAGATATATAGGGTCCGGTAAAATTTTTTCTTGTTTCATTACATTTTGTATATGTACAAAATAAGGACAAGAGTAGCGCTGTGTCTGTTAAGAAAGCGGCTACCCTTTTACCTTTTGTATTCCCTATAAGCTCTGGTGTCTGGAGCTCCCCTTTAAAGAGGATGTACCATCTGGTTTTTCGAACCGGGGCTAAAGCACTGGAGGCGGGTCGGCCTGCTCCCAGTGGGAGGGAATTCCCTCCCCTCCTATGATGCGGCTCCATTAGGATCAGAGGAGCCGCGTCATAGAGGGGCAGGGGTTTCCACCCACTGAGGGCAGGCTGGCCCCCAGTACACAGGGACCGGGCCGCTGTTGAAAAAAAAAAAAAAAAAAAAACACGGCGCAGATCTGTGGGTCATATTTAAAGAGGACCTGATGGTACATGCTCTTTAAGGGTAGATGCACACTACGGATTCTGGGCGGATCACCTGCCGCTCGCGCCCATCTCCACCCATAGCCATAGACTTCACTCTGTGGTGGGGCGGATTCCGCCGTCCGGCCAAAGAATTGACTTGACAATTCTTTGGGCAGATGGCAGAATCCGCCTGGGCATAGAATGGAGTCTATGGCACGGGTGGAGATGCAAGCGGCGGGTGATCCGCCTCGGCTTCCGTAGTGTGTACGTGCCTTTTTTAATATTATGCTCCTGGTGCAATAAAACAATACACATGTTATACTTACCTGTCTCTGCTCCCTCTGTGTCCTCCTATGATGTCGCCGTTGTCCACTGCTGATTACAGAGCCTTCACTTCCGAGACTAACTTGTCTTGGGAGTGACATCCTGCTCAGCCAATCACTGACTGAGATGGGACTTCCACGTGGGAAGTGGTTGGCTGAGCGGGCAGTCACTCCCAACTCGAGTTTATCTTGGAAGTGGAGGCTCTGCAGCCAGCTGGGGACATTGCCAACACCAAGGGAACGTGGACAGGTAAGTACATGTTTATTGTTTTATATGCACTAAGAGCATAACCTTAAAAAAGGCAGACTGCCGGACAACCCCTTTAAGCCTGCAATCCTTTACCTACACTTAGGGGAGCCTCCTCTGCATTGCATTGGGTTGTAAATTGTGCAAATCTGTGACTGTTCTGTATACAATTACTAAAAGCTGGGGGGCTTCACTATGACGACTATGAGACCCCCCTGTCTTAAATGGCCTCCCGCCTCGTACCCAGGTGACATCTGTTCTCATATACAATTCTCTTTACCTCATGTTAATTCCCGGCTCGGTTTAGTTCGGCGCTTTAGTTAATAAATATGTCAGGATTTAAGCGGCTGTGAACGCGTTATTTTCGTTTTGTAAGACTTGTGAATTCGCAATTAGATTCAGATTTACAGCTCGGAGACAGACAGCGGCGTATAAATAGAGGTTAAACACACAATTTACATATTAATTTCATGATTCATTTATCTAATGATTTATGTGGATATAGATTGTGTTCAATCCTTGGCGCTGCACTTGTTTCCAAGCATGGCGAACAGAATCACCGCACGCAGCTCCGGAGTAATGATGTTTGAATAGAACTGCGGGAGGCTGCACCGGAGAAAAAGCCTCCACACGGTAATGACTCATGGAGCCTCCAAAAAGCCGGAACTGTGACCAATATAGGTTAGAAGCAATAGTCGCCAACCTTGCAAAACTACAACTCCCAGCATGGCTTAGGGGCTGCCTTACAGAGTTCACCTTTTATGTCATAGTAAATACTTGTATTAGGCAGGAGCTTCGTTTCTTAGATCTGTGATTTGTCATTCCTCTGCTATTTCCCAATAACCCACCAGTGTGCGTTATTCTGCTGTAGGTTTGTGTCTCTATGATACAGCAATTCCTAACATTTATAAATCCTTACAAATACCAAAAATGACTCATTATCCCCAAAAAAACAGCAATAAAGTTTTGCCCACTAGGTGTCTTCCATACAATCTGCTGTCCACTGCCAGTTGTCAGTTGAAATCTGTCTCTAGTAACATGAAGGTCAGGACAAATCACAGGAAGAGGAGGCAGGCTAGCTAGTGCTATGTGCAGGAGAGTGAGACTGAGAGCCTGGGCTGTGCATCACACTGACACAGTCTTCCTGCTGTAGATGATCCACACTGTTACTGAAAGGAAAATTAAAGGGGTATCCCCCCCCCCCCCCCCCCCAAGAGCTAAAAAATTAAAATTCTCCCAAACCTAGCGGATCTTGCTCACCAAGTCTCCCTGAGTATTTTGAGCCGTCTCCCGTCTTTGTAGCTGCTTCCATAGTTACAAGTTTTTTAAAAAGCCAATCTATATCCAACATGGCGCTGGCCAGAAAACTACATTTCCCATCATGCAATGCTTATGCCTGATTGGTCCATGATGTAGCAGAGCTGATATCCACAAGATATAGCAGAGTTGAGGTGAGGCAGCGACATGGCAGAGTGGCAGAGTTGGGGCAGCAGAGTTGAGAAAGCGGAATAGCAGAGGTGAGTTGAGGGGGTGACGAGGGCGCACTGTGCACTTGCTGGGGGGAGGGGGGTGACTGCCGCGGGTGAGCAGGGGGATAGGTGGGCGCCACATTGTGCACTTGCCGGGGGGGAGGGGTTGACGGCCTCGGATGAGTTGTACAGTTGTACTTCGTGTTATCTCCCCCTTTCCTGTACTGTAGCAGTTCAATGTTTAGTGTTACCCTTTCCATGTTGTTTTTTCTTTTGTTTCTGCTTACACAGATCCTTGCAAATCCAGTGCATTAGTAAACTATCTTTTTCCACATGTGTAGAGTGTACAGTGTAAATCCTCCCCCCCAGCACAGTGCAGCCTGTTCAGTGCACTTTCTGCAGCACTTTCTCATTGCACAGTAGAGAGGAGTCTACGTTGTGATTGGCCAGAGAAATAAACAACGGAAAATCCATGTGTGAGTACTGGTGGCAGAGAGCCCATACCTGGTCCTGCCACATGAGAAATATCTGTAAACCGTGGAGGGAGGAGCTCTCACTAGTGACATCACTAACATCACCTGTCTCCTCTGACATCACTAACATCCCCTGTCACCTCTCTGACATCCCTAACATCACCTGTCACCTCTCTGACATTACTAACATCACCTGTCACCTCTCTGACATCACTAACATCACCTGTCACCTCTCTGACATCACTAACATCACCTGTCACCTCTCTGACATCCCTAACATCACTTGTCACCTCTCTAACATCACTAACATCACCTGTCACCTCTCTGACATCACCTGTCACCTCTCTGACATCACCTGTCACCTCTCTGACATCACCTGTCACCTCTCTGACATCACCTGTCACCTCTCTGACATCACCTGTCACCTCTCTGACATCACCTGTCACCTCTCTGACATCACCTGTCACCTCTCTGACATCACCTGTCACCTCTCTGACATCACCTGTCACCTCTCTGACATGACCAACATCGTCTGTTGCCACTGTAAGGGTTAATGTGACCAGGCAGGTTTATACAAATCTTTAAAGACGACAGGTAGACTTAAAGGGGGAGATTTATCAAACATGGTGTAAAGTGAAACTGGCTCAGTTGCCCCTAGCAATCAATCAGATTCCACCTCTCATTCCTCACAGACTCTTAGGAAAATGAAAGGTGGAATCTGATTGGTTGCCGGGGGCGACTGAGCCAGTTTCACTTTACACCATGTTTGATAAATCTTCCCCAAAGTGTCTGTCATTATAACTTTAAAAATCTAAACCAAAAGTGGATGTGATATTAAGCAAGACTGCGCTTTACATTCATAATTTATAAAAAAAATTTTTTTTAATTATCTAGAACATGGCACTTCCTGTTTTCTGACTTTTTTTCCTCCCTCAAACAACAGGAAACAGTCAGAAACATGAAGTCTTGTGTTTCCCAGGCCATCTGAACACTCAGAGAGAAGGCAGTCATGTGATTGACAGACATATTGAGCCGTGACACTCTGTACTTGCTGGAATTCCTGTGTTTAGGCCAGATTCACACATAACAGATCCGCAGCGGATTTCATGCTCTGAGATCTGCTGCGGATCCCTTGTCAGTCATTTTGAATTAGAAAACATACTCGCCATGGGATAGACACACTGGCTGAGTGGGACGTCCAGCCGGGAACCCCCGAAGCAAGCCAAAGCGTAGAGCAGGTAAAGTATGCTCCGGGCGGCATTTACATAATCACTGTGGGATGTCAATCGCGGCGAATAGGTCTTCTCATTGAAAATGACTGATAAGGGAACTGCAGTGGATTTTGCTGCAAATTCGCAACGTAAAATCCGCTGCTGATTGGTTACATGTGAATCTGGCCTAAGTCTGTCTTTTTCCACCAGCACAAGTCAGAAAATCTGCCGTCAGACACAGGACCTGGAATTCTGGTAAGTACAGCTTTGTTTTACAGCATGATGGTGGCAACAACAACAAGAAAATGAAACAATGAATGTATATGGCAAGCTTGCTTATTTCACATCTACTGTTGATTTACATTTTGAAAGTTTTAACAACAGTGACACTTTAAATGTAGTTGCAGGTGATAAGATATCAACGGAAAGCCGGGAGTGTAGTTCCATGACATCAAGGATGGCATCATCTTTATAGCCTGGACATCATCATCAGTAGAGCTTGAGCATCACCAGCCTATCTCCTGAACACACCTAAGAGCTGAACATTTTCTATACTTTACCTTTTTTCTACCAGCCCAGAATTACATAATGATCCAAACCCTGAAGTTCACTATTCTGGAGACTTGAGTGCTCTAATCTCCCAGCATACTCTTCTAATTCTCAAGCAGAATAGTGAGTGCAGCTCTGAAGTATAAACTCTGTCATATAAGAGCTCCTTGGCAGCTTTAGCACAGAGAGAACAGAAGAAAAAATTGGTAAACATCTTATTCTTCAGGACGTAATAATTATTATTTCCTGATCTCTCTCTCTCTCTCTATATATATATAAATATGAATGTGAGTGTGGTTCTGTTTGCCTGTCAGATATGTATCAATGGGTCAAATACGATATTTAGTTTGTCGGTTAGATGCAGTATACGATATCGGCGGACCCCACCCCAGTGCTCGGTGTGATCATCAGGACCCTTGTAGACGGCAGACACAATAGAGCATCCTGAGACCCCCGTCCTGTGCTGCGGGCCCGGCTGCGGGGAGCAGGTGTCACACAGTATTTTTAATGACATTCGCTGCTAAATAAATATTGAAGCGGCTGTCACTTTACAGGGAGAATAATCCGCCGCAGAGCGCTCCCATCCATTGTGACTCGCCGCCTCTGACATTTGTTCTCGGAGAATTATTTGCAGTTTATCTTGCGAGTTGGAGGGTTTTTTTTTATTTCTTTATCAGAGCCGCGGTTGAACTGCAGAACAAAAAAAAAAATCCCACAACGTGGTAATTGAGTATTTTATCAAACGCTTCCCACAAAACGGACTTTGCAAGTCGTAAATGAAGATTAAAACCATTGTTGGCAGCAACGAGCAAATTGGAATGATTTATTATCGGAGGCATCGACGTGTCAGAGCTCACGAGGAAGAAAGAGACAAAACGGCGAGAACAAATAAAATCGTCTCGGCGACAGTCGGGCACAGAGGAGTAAATAGCGCGGCCGGAATATCTGTGAGATGTGCGATAATAGAACATCTGTCAGGTGATAAATGGTTATAAGAGAAGGAGAACATCAGCGTGTGCTGCCTGCTGACTGACGGCATAGGCCAAAGAGGTTAACTCTGGGGCTGGCCAGGATCAGGACCTTGTGCAGGATGATAGATCTACATGGGGTTGTGCTGCTTCTGAAGTGTTCATCCTGAGCTATCTGTTTCATGATTAGGAGACTGTCGGAGCTGAGTGACTGACAGCAGTGGTGGGGAGGATAACAACTACTGAAGGGTTGTCAGTATTCCTTGGAGGGTAGCTCTTGATGTGGACCATGCCACTCCTGGGTTACAACTTGTTGCACTGTTCATCCGGAGCCCCCTGTAAAGCCTGCAAAAGCTTGGTATCAGTTGACTGACAGCACCATGGGAGGAAACGTAATACTGATGATATGCCCATGATAACGACCATTATGGGGATGATAGATGTACATGGAGTCCAGATCTGGAGTGGAACTTGCAGCACTGTTCATCCTGAGCCCCCTGTTGCATGTGGAGACTGACACTAAGCCAGGTGTAATAGTATCACTGTATAAAAGTAACAGGAGCATATCTGCCCCGCTATACTCGACTAAGCATCAACCTGATGAGTATTAAGAAAGATGAAAGGGTTGTCGGAAACTCGCGTGTTCAAGAACACACTTCCAAAGTAGGAGTAAAGATTGGCATACAGGCAGGGCACTAGGGGGCAGTGTTGGGGTCTAGTTCACAGTGATGGAGTTTAAAGAAGTACTCCATTGCGCCCCCCCCCCCCCCCCCCCCCCCCCGACAAAAACAGAATAAAAACAAGACACGCACAGAATTTATACTTGCCATCCCCCCGGTGATGATCGCTGTTTGAATCTCCTGCCTGCCGCGTCCCCGCCATCTTAGTCTGCTGTCCTCGCTTCCGGGGGGATGGGAGAGAAAAGGCTGCTGATGCGCATGTGCACCAGCAGCCTTTTTATTGGTTGGAGCGCATCACATGGCTTTCAGCTTGCTCAGCCAATCATGGCTGGGCAAGCTTAAAGCCATATGATGTGCTACAGCAAATAAAAAGACTGCTGGTGCACAAGTGCACCAGCAGCCTTTTCCTTTCCCATTCACTGCTGTGGAAGATAGCGAAGAGGAACAAGAGCAGGACCGCCCCCCCTGCTGTGACGGCATCGACCCAAGATGGTGCCCGGGACGAGAGGACGGGGTCGACAGTGATTTTGGTATGTATACTTTATTTAACAGGGCGGGATATAACTTTGCATTATGTGTTAATCAAGCGTATAAAGTTAATCGCTGCACTACCCCTTTATGATGCCTTTCAGAGTCTGTGTAAAGCTGAGTGATTGCCTGTCATCTGGTGTCTATGTGGGAGACAGGTCAAGGTTTTATTTTAGGGTCACTGCCTCTTTTAAGCGCGTCTGTGAGCCACTAACACCCCTCTCGGCATCGTCTTTTTACTGTGGGGTGTAACGTGCAAACATTGAGGCTGATAAATCCAGACCAAGCCCGTACAGTGAGACTTGTGAGCGTTCTCTCTGGAAATCGCTGGCGGGCAGACTTCCTTTTGGAGTGAATGTAATCTGTGACCAAAGACTGTATACGAAATCAGTGCTGCCCGAGCGGCTGATCGAGATGGATGGTAGCACATTATACTCTGCACCCCCAGGAAAGGAGACAAGATGAACACCAAGTAACCTCTGCGCCAAATGTGTCACGGCTTCTCTCTGTGAGGGGGATGCATGAGATTAATAGTATGCACTAGACGGGCCGAAAGTATGTGCCCCCCATCTCAGATCATGGAGTCCAGCCCTACAGCCCTCACTGACAGTCACTATATGGAGGAGCTTGGAGACGGTCTGCAGGGCCCTGTCATAGGTAATAACTATAGACTGATAATGGTCGGGTCCTCAGGCTTTGGGTATTTGCATTCACTGAAAGTTTACTGCTGCGGCTGCAGTCACCTAAAAAGATGGGCGATAGGATGTCCCCGAGGACCGTCTGCTCTAGAAATAGCATGGGGTGAAAGAAATGGACTGCGCCTGATCTCATCATGATACAGCACCCAGCCTCACCCATATACAGTGCCTGATCTCATCGTAATACAGCACCCAGCCTCACCCATATACAGTGCCTGATCATAGCATCATACAGCACCCAGTCTCACCCATATACAGTGCCTGATCATAGCATCATACAGCACCCAGCCTCACCCACATACAGTGCCTGATCATAGCATCATACAGCACCCAGCCTCACCCACATATAGTGCCTGATCATAGCATCATACAGCACCCAGTCTCACCCATATACAGTGCCTGATCATAGCATCATACAGCATCCAGTCTCACCCATTTACAGTGCCTGATCATAGCATCATACAGCACCCAGCCTCACCCATATACAGTGCCTGATCTCATCATGATACAGCACCAGCCTCGCCCATATACAGTGCCTGATCTCATCATGATACAGCACCCAGCCTCACCCATATATTGTGCCTGATCATAGCATCATACAGCACCCAGCCTCACCCATATACACTGCCTGTCCTCCGCTCCATAGCATCTCCAACCTGCACCGCATACACCGTCTGTCCTCATCTTCATAGTATCTCCAACCTGCACCCCATACACTGCCTGTCTTCAGCTCCATAGTCTCCCACCTGCACCCCATACACTGCCTGTCCTCCGCTCCATAGCATCTCCAACCTGCACTGCATACACCGCCTGTCCTCAGCTCCATATCTCCCAGCTGCACCCCATACACTGCCTGTCCTCAGCTCCATATCTCCCACCTGCACCCCATACACTGCCTGTCCTCAAGTCCATAGGATCTCCCACCTGCACCCCATACACTGCCTGTCCTCAAGTCCATAGGATCTCCCACCTGCACCCCATACACTGCCTGTCTTCAGCTCCATAGGATCTCCCACCTGCACCCCATACACTGCCTGTCCTCGAGTCCATAGGATCTCCCACCTGCACCCCATACACCGCCTGTCCTCAGCTCCATATCTCCAACCTGCACCCCATACACTGCCTGTCCTCAGCTCCATATCTCCAACCTGCACCCCATACACTGCCTGTCCTCAGCTCCATAGTCTCCAACCTGCACCCCATACACTGCCTGTCCTCAGCTCCATATCTCCAACCTGCACCCCATACACTGCCTGTCCTCAGCTCCATATCTCCAACCTGCACCCCATACACTGCCTGTCCTCAGCTCCATATCTCCAACCTGCACCCCATACACTGCCTGTCCTCAGCTCCATAGTCTCCAACCTGCACCCCATACACTGCCTGTCCTCAGCTCCATATCTCCAACCTGCACCCCATACACTGCCTGTCTTCAGCTCCATAGCATCTCCAACCTGCACCCCATACACTGCCTGTCCTCAGCTCCATATCTCCAACCTGCACCCCATACACTGCCTGTCCTCAGCTCCATATCTCCAACCTGCACCCCATACACTGCCTGTCCTCAACTCCATAGCATCTCCAACCTGCAACGCATGCTACACCCGGCCTTAGTTGACCTCAGCTTTATAGACACCAATCTTTAGTCGGGGACATAAGATTATATGTAGACACTAGTAGACTGTAGTAACGGCAATGAGTGCGCCATAGTATCTGTCAGAATAGTAACCTCTAGCAGTGATTTAGCCCACAGTGTGAATGGGACCTAATACTTCTCCATTATGTATCAGTGCTCAGGTGATACATTGTAGCCTGTGAGCTCCAGTCCTCCCCTGTAAATGAATGGCAGCTCTCTGACGGCTCCTTAAAGGAAAGTTTTATTTTGTAAAGTGAGGGGGAGGGGCGAGACTCTTGCCTTGTTTTTATATCTCTCTCTTCTGGGATCTTTATTTTACTGCATCTTGCTCTGGAAGTTTCAAGGTCAGCATTACTCCGCTCTTATAATGGTCCCTACAGAAAGATAAATATATATTGACGAAGCCTCCAACTCCACATCTTCTGGTTGGTGAAGGTCAACGGCTCCTCAGAGGTGTACCACAACCTTCACATGTCTATAGGTTAGCGCACTGATGAATTACAGCACAGGAGGGAAGACATGGCCAGGATCTGAGGGAGGTGGAGCGACTGTTGTTCCATCCCAGGCAAATCTTCATGTGTGAGAGGTAAAGGGAGACTGAAACCGCATCACCCATACAACTGTTTAACATTATAGCTTACATATGTCCACTTAGCATACCAGCAGAATAGTGAGTGCAGCTCTGGAGTATAATACAGGATGTAACTCAGGATCAGTATAGGATCAGTGATGTATGTACACAGTGACCCCACCAGCAGAATGAGTGCAGCTCTGGAGTATAATACAAGATCAGTAATGTAATGTATGTACACAATGACCCACCAGCAGAATAGTGAGTGCAGCTCTGGAGTATAATACAGGAAGTAACTCAGGATAAGTAATGTATGTACACAGTGACCTCACCAGCAGAATGGTGAGTGCAGCTCTGGAGTATAAAACAGTGGTGTAAATAGATGGTAATCCTCTCTTAACCATCCATATCATGTTTTCCTATGATGTCACGTTTCCATGTTCATAGTCAAAATTTGGAAATGTGAATTGTCTGCTGCCTTTCCAGAAAGTATAAAGAACCACTGACTACATAGCTATAGACAGGCCACTCCGGATGCGCTGAGGCCCGAGTCCGCTCATATTGCACTGACCCCATTACTCCTCATTCTCTTTAGATTTCTTTGAAGTTTCTCCAACAAACCGAAATCAACTAAACTTTCCTTCGCCAAAGTAAACTTTACTTTGTTCACGCTGCTAATAAGTCCCATGATGCAAAGGGGGGGGGGGGGTGCAGACAGGAACATTTCACTTATAATGACAAGAAGCTGTTAGATTCTCCTTAATCAATCATTCTTGTCATAGGGACACAAAGATGTTAACTTAACAAAACACAAAATGCTTGGGGGGGGGGGGGGGGGGGGGTCTCATTGTCTTCCCAGTAACACATTTGGATTGTTCTGTAATTCTGTAATCTTGTATTATTTTTTAAAGATGTCTTGTCTTCTGCACACAATGCCGGGAAATTATTCTCCCTTAAAATAAAAATAAAGAGACGTGCCCTGTGGTCAACCGTGGCCCCCGACGGCTGTCAATCACAGGGGGACGTTTCTGCAGACATTTAATTACCAGATAATGTAGTCATCACGATGCTCTCGTGTAAGTGACAGCTTATTTTGGATGGAGAGATCGGCTCTTCCTCCCCTGGGGTCAGAGATGTTTGGAGGTTAACTTCATAATGACAAGTCCTTTATTATCACATTCTGACATTGAGGAAAATAAAAAAGAAAAAAAAAAAAGCGCAATTATTCTAATAAATTAATAACAGTAATAAAGCGGCGCCCATAATTGCATAATGCGCAGGTTGTCAGCCGCGTTTTCTGTCACTCGCTGGGAATTTTTTATTGTATCAGCACTTCTTACACAACATTAAATTGACTTAAAATCATACATGGATCAGAGAAGTTTACAGCGCCGACGAAGGAGAAGCAAAAAACGTAATTGATGTTCTGTGTCTAAAAATATATTTGGATGGAAGAGGGAAAAAAAAAGAAAAGAACCGAAGTCCCTAGAAGAACTCAAGGAGAACAATTGTCTCCTACTTTTCACTTGCCCCAATGTTTAGTACTTTAGGTGTAATCTGTAGGATGAAAAGCGCAAAGTATTCTGTGAGGAGCGATATTGGGTGAATGTGTGGAGTTCAGGTGGTATCTGTTTCTACATATTCCTATCCATTTTACCTCTTTTCTGGTAATGCCTTGGACCTCCTAAGAAGTGCAGCAGATCATTGTGGTACATAGGAATCATTCTGCAGGAATGTTGGCCCATGTGGACAAGATCGGATCTCAAAGCACATTAGATGGAGGTCCTAACATGATCTGAACGGTCCATTCTAACTCATCCCAGAGATGTTTATTATCTGGGGACTGTGAAAATACAGGATGCAAGAAAAACACATTGTTGTCTTCCTCAAGCCGAGTCATGACTATATGGTGCATTGTCCTGGGTCATTGATTTCTTCTGCTGGTCCTCCCATGTGCATGGTGCCACAGTTATCTGGATCCATCTGACTGGCCCCGTTTTTCCACAGAGATCTGGATCCATCTGACCGGCCATGTTTCTCTCTAGAGATCTGGATCCATCTGACCGGCCATGTTTTTCCACAGAGATCGGAGTGCCCATGTTTCTCCACAGAGATCTGGATCCATCTGACCGGCCATGTTTCTCTCTAGAGATCTGGATCCATCTGACCGGCCATGTTTTTCCACAAAGATCTGGATTCATCTGACCGGCCATGTTTCTCCACAAAGATCTGGACCCATCTGACCGGCCATGTTTCTCCACAGAGATCGGAGTGCCCATGTTTCTCCACAGAGATCTGGATCCATCTGACCGGCCACGTTTCTGCACAGAGATCTGGATCCATCTGACCGGCCACGTTTCTGCACAGAGATCTGGATCTGTCTGACCGGCCATGTTTACCCATACAGAGCAACACATACCTGAGATCTGAAATGCGCAGAAAGTTTTACTAATGTTTCTTAGAATCTTGTATATCTTTGCGGCCTGGGTGCACAACAGCGACTTCTGCCTTCCTGTAAAACTTATATAGGGAAAATAAATTCAGAATATGAAAATATTGGAAGCTCCTGAATGTACAATTCTACATCCACAGGGGACTGGATAATGACAAAGGGAAACTGCATACTGCAGCCCAAAATAGATGTAATCGGGCGCTGTGAGGAGGTGAGCGGTTCGATTCTAGCTCTGGGGCTATATATTATATACTTTATAATTTCAATACATTTATTCACAGATTAAATCTGAGTCCGTCAGGCAGAATTTGGATGTGCACACGTGCAGGGAAGGACTAGTCTGGTTTTCCACATACTGCTTGTTTTTGGGGCTCAGTTACCGATGGCAGCATGTGTACTACATGTTGTTATAAAGGAAATATCCAATCCTTTGTAAATAAGTTATCCCTGTATAATGAGAAATTCTGCACCTTCAATAACTTCAGAGCTGCACTCTGATTCTGCTGGTGGGGTCACTATGTATGTACATACATTACATTACTGGTTCTGTATTGATCCTGAGTTACATCCTGTATTATACTCCAGAGCTGCACTCACTATTCTGCTGATGGGGTCACTGTGTACATACATTGCTGATCCTGAGTAACATCCTCTGTTATACTCCAGAGCTGCGCTCTCTGTTCTGCATACACATGCTAATCGGAGTTGGACATCTCTGTAATGTATACAATCCTCTGGGCTGATGACACTTGTAGTTATTGCACAGTAACTGTCTTTCTTGGGTAGATGCTCGGCTCCGCTGCCGCTCATGTATCGTGCACCTTAGTTCTCTTTACAATGGGGCTGAGGGCGTCTTGTGACTCGTTGAGTGTCGTAAGACGAGATGATAACACTCAGTAATGTGCAATCGGCTCTTGCATCAAGTACACTTCTGAAATCACCTCCGCGCACTTCTCTCCTTACTCTGTGTTGGTTTCTGATCTCGTGAGGTAATGGTCATTTTGTCAAGTGAATGGTCATGAAGGGAAATGCAGAAATGATCTACACAGACGCTTTTCTGTACGGCAGCTCGTAGAGGCCATTCTGTGCGCACAGATACTTGCTCCATGTCCCTGGTATATGTGTATTTTGGCCAGTGCTCTATAGGGGATGTTAAAGAGAGATGCTTGCCTGTGTAAAGTTACCATTAGAACTCTGCATTGTGCCATTCCTCATCTGCTGGAGGTGTATAGATGTATAGAATGACCACCATAGTCAAGAAAAAGCCATGTGCCGCCATATAGTGTGGCTGAAGCTCCGTAGTGAGAATTCATTGCGGTATAAAAACCATATAAACTGATATAAAACCATGATTTAATTCAGTCCTTATTTATACATTTCCAGGAAGAATAACAGAGGAACATGACAACGCAGGGAAGATGCTCCAGAACTGTAATCTTATGGATGGTACAAGGGTTTACTATATCAGACATGTTAGGATTGCTGCCGGCTCCTCTATACATTCAGGGTCTCTCACATCAGGTTATAACTGTTCTCTTGCCGTATCTTTATCCATTTGGCCGGGACCACCATGATCACTATGGAGTTTGCGGCTTAAACATTATTGGCCCCTCACTTCTGCAGCCTGCCCCAACCGCTATAACAATATACGTAAATTGAGACCCCAGACTAGATCCTTACAGTAATGCAGACCCCAGGGGGAACGCCTGAATAAATCCAGACCCCAGACTAGATCCTTACAGTAATGCAGACCCCAGACTGAACCCCCTCTATAAATCAAGACACCAGACTGGACCCAAAAATAAATTCAGACACCAGACTGGACCCATTAATAAATGCAGACCCTAGACTGGGCCTCTAAGTAAACTGAGATTCCAGACTGGATTTCTACCCAAATGCAGACCCCGGACTGGACCTCTAAATCCTAACCCCTGAATAAGTATGACCGACTGTTATCAGTGAGAGAAGCCTTTGCCCCCCAGTCTGATCATCCCAGCTCACTGAGAATCCGCCTGGCCGTGCAGAGTGCCGTTCCGGACCTGGATCTGTGCCCTAAGGTTTTACCTTTACAAACTCTTCCTTGTGACATTGTACTCCTGCTGGTGTCGCCCTCTGTGACTTATTATCGGTGAGGTAGTGGTCTCAAGAATACCAGTATATATAATTATTTTTATTGATTCTCTGGAGAGCCCATCTCCTTTCCTGTGATGAATACGGCCGGTGACAGGAGTGCACTTGCCGTCCCTTCATCTTCTACATGTCAGATGATTTCTGCCTCCTCTGCACTTTTCTTTACATATGCCTTCATTTCTTTCTGGCGCTCCTGTTCTGCAGAGGTGATGTCCGGTTTTATACTGGAGCAGACTCTGTACAGTGTATCTGCAGGTTCATAAACCCCTGATGATAATGGGAACAACCCGAATAGGCCACTTTTGGGCTTGGTTTGCATAGACCCTTCTCCCTTTGCCACCCAATTCATGTGAAGTTTGTGTTACTGCTTGTTATACTTTAGTAATAGTGGTAATGTCGACAATTTACAATAGGAGGATGAATTTTGTTCACAACAAGTTTTATTGTTTTTGCCTCATCATGTAGCGGGCAGACTCTCTCGTCCACATACTTGTCCGCCAGGATTTTGATCCAAGTTATGGAATAGATTTGGCTCAAGTATTGCGCGTTATTGACATTTCATATTCCAGACCTTTCAAAAGTGATTAAAAATGGCGCATGTAACAATCTGCAGGCTCCATGCAACACTTTTTTGTCGCATTTAATTAGGTCTGTTTGCCCTTCAGACCTAGTAGTAAAAAGGGGTTGAGAAAAGGTGCCGGAGAAGACTCTGAATAGGAGGATAAGTCTTTACTTTATTTTTTTTTCTCATTTTGTTAGCGCTCAGTTTGTTCGGCTCCCTGCGACATCACATGTATCATTAAATATGTTGTTCTTTCTGTTTTTCGTAACCAAGCGCCAGAACCGGTTACAGAGTGACAGCCGGGAACTGCAGACGTCGGCACAAAAGAACCAGAAAGCAGGCAGCCATGAGAAATGTTGCTTGTTTGTGGAGTCCTGAGGCTGTTATTGATATTTTAGCCATGGTCACGGCTTCCATGGCGCGGCCGCCTCTTTCTCCGCCCGGGATCGTAGTGTCGGCAGATTATACTTTTTACTCATTCACCTCTAATTTCTGAACCGCAATTAGATCTAAACTTTTCGCCTGGCCCCGGCGCTGCTGCCAGCTTTTCAGGAGAGCAATTAGGAAGAGTCGGGTGAACAGGTTACAAATTTATCCATCTCTATTACTCTGACTGATTGAGCTATTAAGCCGCGGCAAACTCATTCTTTATTACCCGCCTGCTTTTCTGACTCACTTTGACCCTTGCAGGTTCTGCATTTGAGATGAGACTTATTGAAAACTGTTCAACAAATGTTAAGCAACTACTGCAGTCAATGAAGTGGATCGGGCCGGCGCAGATAGCTTCGGAGACTGAAACAATGTAGCGGTGTAAGAGCTTTTTTGCATCTGCCACCTATGCCTGTGGGGGTTAATGGAAGTTGGCAGCACTTTTCTATAGAAATGATAATCTATAGTACACACGTTATCCCAAGCTGTGTCCCTCAGAGTCCCAATGGATTATTTCCCTGGTGTCTCAGATGAGAATTAATAATTTTCTTAAGAAGGGATGTGCAATGTCTGTGATACTGTAAACATGTGCATGTCATGGGTCAAGATAATAGATTAGGCCCAAAAACACAGGGGAGGATGCTCCAAATCTTCTGCTTTTTCCAAAACCAAGGAGTTGCATGAATTTTTTTTGTCTGGCTGCAGCAACAGCTAGGGGGAGCTCATGAGCTGACTGTGTGTACATTAATCGCAGTAATAAACTGTATGCAGCAATCCTCAGCATCCCATGAAGGAAGTTAGGAGTTGATCATGTAACTCTATGGCTTAGTGAATAATAGCTAGGGATTTGGAGCTCTGTTTTAGAGAAAATGACAGTTCTGATTGTTTTAAAATTAATGCACACATCTATGAACTTTTAAATGCATGCAGGATATCGCCAAGGGGTTAAAGTAGCTTAACAGTGCAGGTAATATGTATCTAGAACCAGACGCTGTAATTGTACAGCATAAGGATTACACTGGTATAGGTGTATCTATACCACCAGCAATGGCGGTCAGCTGTTAATAATAATAATAATAATAATAATAATAATAATAATTTTTATTTATATAGCGCCAACAGATTCCGCAGCACTTTACAATTATTGTAGATGACCTCCTCTACAGTAGTTGTAGGTATTGTAGTTGTGGTTATTGACTAGTTTGCATGGTGTTTAGGGGCCTGAAGATGGCCCCCAGGTCTGCTATCTGTGTTCGGCAGTCTGGGCTCGATAGGGATTGGTGATTTTGTAGACTGACAAGCAGAATGCACTGAAATACATTAATATTGCCATGCATCATTGCACTAAACAAGCAATCGATCAAAAACCCTACAGGAAGTGGAAAAAAATGAATTGTTTAAAAAAAATTAAACTCCTACTGAACCAAAATGCTTTATTACATAAAAATCTTAGTCAGTTATCACTGTAAGGAGCTAAACTATATACAGTCTGTCTATCCAGCAAATTAAGAGGAAAAAGGAAAGAATAGTTTATGTAGTAACTGCATAACTATAGCATGGCTGTAATTTTATCAAACCACGTTATAAAGTTATCATAGGATTTATACGGCACGGTGAAAGGTGTCAGAACAAAACCCATAAAACCATGGGGAAAGTGCTGCTTTTTGTCCATTTCCTTCCACAAACAAATAGTTTTTCAATATGTTCTATAGAATCCAGAATGATGCCATTAAAAGATACAACTTCCCTCGGCATAAAAACAACCTCCATACATCTGTGTCTACAAAAGTTATGGCGCTCGAAATTCAGTGATGAAGAAAAAAATAAAAATTGCTTTGTCTTTTAGACTTAAAATAATGGCGTCCTTAAAGGGTTACATGCTAGATGCACCTGACATGACAGCTTTAGGTGCTAAAAGTGAGTTTTTTTTGTTTTGTTTTACCTTTTATTAAAAAATCAAAGCTTTTTATTCCGAACAATTATTTGACATGCGAACTTTTTCGGCGTGTACATACATATACATTTGCAGGTTTTTTTTTCTTGTGATTATTATTAAAGGGGAACAATCAGCAGGTTAGAGGAATCTATCCTGCTGATATGTCACTATTGCACAGAAGACTCTGAGAGGGATGGTTGCCTCTTACCTTCCTCCTCGGTACCGTTCCGGTGCAGCTACTACCTTGCTCCACCGTCTGGTAAGACCGCTAGGAGCATTGGGGCACCCGTTAGGAGCACTGCCCGCCCCTTTTTAATGATAATGAATGGAGCAGGCTGGATCAGCACTGTGGTGGCGGGCAGTGCTCCTAACAGTCTTACCGGACCGCGGAGCAAACTACTTACTGCATCGGAATGGGGCCAAGGGGGAAGAGACATTCTATAAGAGACATACCATCCTCCTCAGAGTCTTCTGTGCAATAGGGACAAATCAACAGGATAAATTTGTCTAACCTGCTGATAGTTCCCCTTTAAATCATATTGCGTATGTTTTTCCAAACCTGTAGTTGTGTGCTAAGTTTTCCAAGTTTAACAACAGCAGTAAGCAGCCATTGCACCTTCTGCCTGGATTATCGCTGATGTCTTCAGGATTCCTACACCTTGATACTTTGTTTCCCCGTCATGGAGTTACACTATTTACACTGGCAATAATCTACCGGTGGCCACTTAGTAGAGAATGGTGTTTGATAGGTTTTCTGTGATTTTATTTTATTTTTCTTTCTTTTTGCTCCTCTTGCGTCATCTAGTTATAAATTGTGGAATCACTTGACACAAAGTCACACTGACACTGAGTATTGTGCGCTGTGATTAGTGTTCCAGGTCCATTCACTTGACGTTTGCTTCTTCCGGTCATTGTTTTTAGTGATTTTTTTGGTGTTGATTCTGTTGCTGTTTTGATGCCTTGCCTTCTGATGATTTATTTTTTTTATCTTTCCATTTCATTAAAATGAGTTGTGTGTAGTCGGCCCCTTCCTGCAGTATTGTGGCGCTTAGGGCAAATGTGAGACCTTGGCCGGTGGGATGTGGACCGGACTGTGCGTTCTGTCCTGTATGGTGCAGACACAATAAAAAACAAGATAAATAGGATTCAGTGTAATTAGTGAAATCCTTAGTCTCGGCCCCGCCGCGTCCTTCAAGACTTGCTCAAAGTCTTCCAGCTAAATGATAACTTGTACGATAGATGAACGTACCTGGTAGAGCAGAGTAAGCTATTTTCTGCCACCTCTGTGGAGGTGACTTGACCATCGATGACCAGCGGGGGGTTGAGGAGCAAAATCATTACTTAATAGCATGTAAACACGTGAGATGCGAAACATGTCCATTGTATTCTGTATTACCTTTTCTCTCCTCTTCTCATTTCCCGTTTTGTTTCATTGAGAGAATTTCTGGACGTGATGATTCCATTGGGACGTGCGGCAGAGAAATTTGATTAAATGGATGCCTGGGGTCGTGACCTTGTCTAAACGTGCTGCAGCTCTCAGCATTAATCCTGGAATGTTAAAAATGTCTGACCTTGCCGTGTGCGAATGCCGCCGAGCTCTGAAATGCTTCTGGTGTATGGTTAAAAAAACCATTCACTTCAATAGAAAACAAGTGCACGGTCTGTGTCATGTTGTTTTGGCCAGAAATGCGTGGGAGGGATCCTGTTGCACCTTAATTTTTTAATTTTTTTTGCCATTTGTAACAATTTATTTCCCTGCTTGTGATCTTGAGAATGGACGGAAGATCAAGGTCTGTTAGCAAAATAGGTGTTCTCCGGTGTGCTGGTGCTGTATTAAGAAGTGTTGCATGCATTGCCTTATGGTTTGGCCGAGCGTTTCACCCCTTGGCGCTCTGAATAGGACATTGGATTTGGTAAAGATGATAAGCTGAAATCTCTTACAGCCATATGGTTTCATAGAATAAGTAAGAAAACACATACGGATTGTGACCCTGTTGCTGTTGAGTAGTGACGTTATAGATTTTTGGGGCTATAGAGTAACAACGAGAAACTATTCCTTTTAATATTAGGGTTAGGGGCTCGTTTGGGGGTGGGGGGGCGGGGGGTTGTGGTTATTAGTCGTCAATTATGTCACAGTTTCAACACTTTACCAGTAGTAATATGTATAATCCCGAAATGCATTATTAACCTCTTGATACGTTACATAGCAGTGGTAGGGAACCTTGGCTCTCTAGCTGTTGCAGAACTACAACTCTCATCATGGACATGGACAGCCAATGAAGGGGTAGAGATTAGGGAACACCGCTGTGAAGGATTCTCAGAAGGATGATCAGTGTAAATGCATAAATTTTTAGGAAAAAATATATTTTAATGCCGGTTTCAATTTTAAGTGGAAGGTTTGTTTGTTTGTTTGTTTGTTTGTTGCTGCGTCTGCTCCTGTCATCTATGGGGAATCGCACTACATAAACATCAGGGTAGAGAAGGCTACTGTGGATAGAGACTGCAGATGGCCAGGGTCTAAAAGTGCACTGTGCACACCTGCCCTGTGTGAATGGGGACATCCAGCTGCTGCAGGGCTTAATGTGCAAAGTGTTACAAGCAGCCACAGTGAACGATAGAATAACACACAAAATTATAGCAAAAGGTAAAGATAAGAATTGCAAAAACTCGTAATGATGAAAAAAACGAAACCAATCTATCTGCTGCATCTCGGCTGTTATTTGCTCTGATGGGTTAGGGAAGTGCCGCAGCAGCATGCAATATCCTTGGTCAAATATTCTTCCTGATTACTGATGTTATCTCTGTACTACGTTTAATTGCTGCATCGCCGCACGGCTTTTCTTCTGCGCTTCTTATTTCACGTCACTTTTTTCATCATTTTGCCTCCAAACACTGGCCAGAAGTAGTTGTTGTTTTTTCTAAAAGCTGCACGTCCCCAATATAAATAATTGTATGGTGGCTGGGTGATTTACATAGTGCTGTGCTGTTAAAGGGCCAGGAACTGATCTGATAATATAAGGGATTCTCTAATAGCTAGAACAGTGTCCTTTCTGAATTGTTAAATATTGGGTGAGAATAGAGTACCCCACCTGCCAGGGAGCCTTGAGTGAGGAAGACTCCATGCAATGGGTCCAATGTATTACACCATGGACCCAGAAGGAGGAATATGAAGAATTGTCCTCATGCTGTATTTATGTGCATCCTCTTTCTTTAAGCGACCCCCTGATGGGAGGCCCCCTGAGTAATATTGTATATTAATACAAAGCAGGAGGGGCAGACAGACGCTTATACATATCATATACATATCGTGCCCGGTGCAGTTCACCCTCTTCTTCCGCCTCTGGTGACTGATATCCTATACACCGCTTTCCTGTGTTTATAAACAGTCTGTAATACCTTTTGGATATACTTTGTATTGTTACATATTAGCATTGATATTTCCACCTCTTCCCCCAGGGTTGTGTCGCCGCCTTGCAGCGATCCCACACCACATGCCGCAGCCTCTCACTCCTCCTGTCACTTCACTCGGCATTTGTATCTTTTGTTAGTGACCACATTGCTGACTGAACAATTGCTGGATCCTTGGACGCTGAATTCCATTCCCACATGATTCTCCACTCTGCTCATCCATGTGCTCCTCTTTGTGTGGGGTGTCCTACTATTCTCATGGCCTTGATGAGGCTCGATTACAGGCTGACACACTGTGACACCTGCCTGCGCCGGTGACCTGGCGTCTGCTGCTCTCGACTATATGGGGATCGAAACACTTACAGGATTAACATTCCTAATTTCCTTACTCCCTGTAAAGGAGAACTCACCATGTAGTGATGACAAAGTTACAGCAAGTGACATCCAGGTGGACTTATTTTTTATAACACGACTTTTTATGACTTTCTTGAACTATCGCAATTTTTACCCCAAATTAAAAATCTGGATAAGAAACAGATGTTGTTGTAGTCATCACCTATATCTACAGATGCTGCACAGTCATGTGACCACCATTAGTGGGCCCTAATTGAATAATGTGGCTTCTAGTTTTGCACTTTTTTTTTTTTGCAATTGAGTTGGTGAGAGAAAAACTGTAGTGGAATTTAAAGGAGAAGTCCTGTAAACTGAAAAAAGGGGGGCAAGGAAGGCGGTGCGGGTAAATAAAGTACCACCTGCTTTATTTACCCAGCTGCTACGTCACATACCCGGGTGATTGATTGCCCGCTCAACCAATTAGTGACTGGGATTAAACACCGCCCAAGTCACTTACTGGCTAATCAGGCAATTGCTCAGCTGGGCCAGGATAATGCAGCTGAAAGAGCAGAGTAGATGACATACCCGGATTTCAGGCAAATATTACAACTGGCGGCCATCAGCAGGACTCTGAAGTGGCACTATGGAGGCTATAGGGACAGATAAGGATGCTTTATTTTTTCCTGCACCCCCCTGCCTTCCTTCTTTTTTTTCAAGTTCATAGGACCTCTCCTTTAAGTGTCTGCGGTTAAAGTGAGACGTATTTAGATTCAAGTATTATAACATTTGATCGTTGCAAAGCTTTCGTAACGTAAGTGGTGATGATGATGATGATGTTCCCCATGGTGGTTTTTGTCTCATTTGCTTCTCCACATCAGGCAGGTGTAGCAGCTCCCAGGTCCTCCCATTGTCTTCTCACGTCCCCTGGTTGATCAGCAGATCGGCCTTCCTATATAAATGTGCTCTGCGCCGGCCTCGCGGCGACCAGTTGTTGTTCTGTAATTAAAGGCACGTAATTCCATTCAGCCGCTCTGCGGAGTTCACGAGTTGATTATCTGCCCCCTTCTCCCGTCCTCACTGTCCAGACAATGAAAACTAAGATACAGTAGAACTCATTTTCCCATTATTGATTTCACGCACCAGCTGGCGGCTTTTTCTCTCTTGTTCGTTTATATAACCCTCTGGGCAACTTTTTTTTTTTTCTTTTTCTTTTCTTTTTTTTTTTTTTTTAAAGTACTTTTTTTTGACCATCTGCTAAATGCAATTCTTTTAATAATTAAAGACTTATCGTCCCTTTCCAAATAAACAAAAATGCTGGCAATGCAGCTGAGAAAGTGACATTTGTGTTCTTCTGCCTCCCCGCACAGACAGCGTTAACTCCTTCAGGAAATCTAAAGGAAATGATTGTTACTATAAGGATGTCCTTTGTATTTTTAGCTTTCATCTTTATAGTTTTATGCTTAAAGACAGTAAAGAATACCGGTAGGCGACCTTAGTCAGCGTTCATACTTAGTATTTGATCAGTATTTTTAGACAAAAACAAGAATTGGTCTAAAGCACAGAAAAACAGGCAAACTTTTCATTATAGCTTTTCTTCTGGGATCGGTTTCTGACCACATACTACATATGACCCTTAGAAAGGAGATCTACAGCTGCCGTGACAGATTTTTTCTTATACACAATTTAGAATTCTCCCTTAAAGGAATTATCCAGGCATAGAATAAATCACAACTACTTTCTTGGAAAAAAATAAATAAATAAATAAAAATGCCACCCTTATCTTCAGATTGTGTGTGGTATTACTCGTCTCCATCTCACCCCCCCCCCCTTCCATCCTGGTGTAGTGATAGTGTCATCTTGCTGCTACTCCCATTAGTGTCATTGTCCCACAAATAGTGTAATGGAGAAATGTTACTGCTGTACAGAGTCACCCTCTAAAAAATTTTTGTGTATTGTAATAGTGCTACAGACAGTTACCGTCTGACAGTAACTGTGCCCAGATGCAGCCCCACAGTAATAGTGCTCCACTATAGAGTAACTGTGCCAGCATACAGCCCCATAGTAATAGTGCTCCACTATAGAGTAACTGTGCCAAGGTGCAGCTCCATAGTAATAGTGCTCCACTATAGAGTAACTGTGCCCGGATGTAGCCCCATAGTAATAGTGCTCCACTATAGAGTAACTGTGCCCGGATGTAGCCCCATAGTAATAGTGCTCCACTATAGAGTAACTGTGCCCGGATGTAGCCCCATAGTAATAGTGCTCCACTATAGAGTAACTGTGCCAAGGTGCAGCTCCATAGTAATATGGCTCCTAAAATAACTTGAACATTAGGAATACAGTGAAACCCTGGATTAGGAGCATAATTCGTTCTAGGAAATTGCTTGTACTCCAAATCACTGGTATGTTAAAGCAAATGTTCAGATAAGGAGACACAGACAATTTTGTTCCACAACCCAAAAATGAGGTAGGTGCGTTGTTCTGTATCATAAAGAACACTATCAGTAAAGAAGGGGTTAATAAGTCAACCCTTACTCCACAACTCCCCAGGTGGTGACAAACCTGCTGGAACTAGTGCCAGCTGCCTGGAGCAGCTACTGATGAAGGGGTTAATTCAGGGGTCAGAGGGAAGCCGCGGTGATGCGGACGAGAGATGGATGTCCGATCACCGGAGGAGTTGGTCAGGTAGCAGTGGGTAAGATGAGTGGGCTTTCTACCCAGAACAGTATCAGGACGAGGAGTTACAATTAAAAAACAAAAACTGTCAGCTTGTTTTGTGACACGCACTGAATACTTGTAATGTAGTAATGATGCTACCCTAAAGTGTTCCTATTGGAAAGAGTGCCCCATATAGTAATACTTTTGGTCCGACGGCATCTTCGCTCAATTACTATGCCTGCGATCCCGGGTGCATAGCGGCGATCCCGGGAATCTGCAGGCAGGATCTTCCAGGGAATTCAAGAATTCAAGAAAGTCCGAAAGTTCCGCTCATCTTTAGTCATAAATCTTTGGCTTCAAATATTTGGCAAATAATCTGTCAGATAATCTTTCTGTGTAAATGGACCCTTAGGGCCCTATTCAACCGGACGATTATCGTTTACATAATCGTTAACAATCTCAAACGACCGCTATTGCGAAAGACCTGAAAACGTTCACTCATTTCCATGGAACGATAATCGTTACTTATGATCGTAATTGCTAACGTTTTTCTTAGCTATTTATTAGCTATTGCGTTCGTATCTATTGCGAACGACCGAACGATGTCTTATTCAATGCGAAGATTTGCGAACGTTTTGCGAACGAGCAACGATAAAAATAGGTCCAGGTCTTAAGCCCCTATTCCACGGGTCGTTAAGAGGAGCAAACGAGCGCTCTCAGCGCTTGTTTGCTCTTCGTTCCCCGCTCGCTGCCGCCGCTATTAAACGCGTCTGAAGCAAGCGGGTGAGTGCGGGAGGGGGCGGCGGGGAGCTGCGGGGGGGGGGCCTCCCGGGTGATCGCTGATCGTCCGGGCAGCCCATAGGATATAGCAGCGTCTGCTGCCGACACTCCTATTCAACGGAACGACGGCAGCAGATCGCTGCTATATCAGTTGCTTGTTTTTCAACATGTTGAAAAACAAGCGACTGCAATGATCAGCCGACATGAACGATGTCGGCTGATCGTTGCACTCTATTCCACGGGACGATTATCGTCCGTAGCGGCCGAATACGGATGATAATCGTTCCGTGGAATAGGGCCTTTATAAAGCGATCAACGATTTCTTGTTCGGTCGTTAATCGTTAACTGCATTTCAACCGAACGATTATCGCTTAGATTCAAACGATTTAACGATAATCTGAACGATAATCGTCAGGTGGAATAGGGCCCTTAGATACAGCAGTCCAGATGAATATTCAGTATAATAGCTCAGCAGACAGTTTCATGCATTATAGCATAAGATACAACAGCTCAGCAAGGAGTATTACACATTAAGTGACAAGATGCAACAGCTCAGCAGACTGTATCGCACAGCAGGATTAGATACAACAGTTTAGCAAGGTTTATCACACATAATGTAATTAGATGTGGCAGTTTAGGGGATGGTATCACACATGACAGGATTGGATACCACAGCTGAGCAAGGAGTATCACACATGGCAGGATTGGATACCACAGCCAGGAGTATCACCCATGCTAGTAATACAGTTGTTACACCCACTATATACATATTTGTTTATTTTATACAGAATATGTATATGCACAAAATACATACAGAATATTTTTAGACTCTATACTAACGCTTACTGGATTTTGCACAGATACTAATATATATATATATATATATATATATATATATATATATATATATATATATATATATAATTAGTATGTATATAATATTAGCCATGTCCGTGCATACTTATGTGTAAAATAATACACTTTATACATAACTTTATACAACACTCCCAGTGGTGTTGTGGCTTTTGTTTGCAGCCGCCACTGGAACTTCTGAGCTGGTGTCTGAAGTAACAGGTCACTCGGCCAATCACTGGCCGAGACAGGACAGTACCGCCACCATTGATTGGCTGATTGGCCTGTCACTTCAGACACTGGCTCAGAGGTTCCAGCAGGCAAAAGCTAGAAGGACACCAGGAAGCGTGGACAGGTATGTATATGTATAATACTTTTTTTCTTTTTCTTTTTTCTTATTTTTAAACACATTTATCATCTGTCAGTCGCGCATCTCTATTACTCAGAGCGAAGCATTGGCAGCAGCCGATAGTTTCCAAAATGTTAAAAGACAAAAATCAGCTGCTATTGGTTTCTGATTGTTTTTCTTATTGGGGTCCATTTACACAGAAAGATTATCTGACAGATTATTTGCCATAGATTTGAAGCCAAAGCCAGAAACAGACTATAAACAGAGATCAGGTCATAAAGGAAAGACTGAGAATTCTCCTCTTTTTAAATCCTTTCCTGGCTGTGGCTTCAAATTTTTGGCAGATAATCTGAGGGATAATCTTTTTGTGTAAATGGACCCTAATGGTGCGTTTACACCAGAGAGATTTGACAGATTTTGGAAGTCAAAGCCAGGAATGCATTTGACAAGAGGAGGAATCTCAGTCTTTCCTTTATGACCTGTTCCCTGTTTATAGTCTGTTCCTGGCTTTGGCTTCTAAAATATCTCAGATAAATCTCTCTCTGTAAACACACCATAACACAGAGCAATGATGTGCTGCTTTGGCCTGACTGGGCAGATTCTCGCTCTGTGTAATAGGGCCCTTACTCTTATGGTTTGATTAGAAATTAGGCCTGAAAATTCCTGTGGGTGTGAGCATGGCCTGTTCATGTACCAGGAAGCTCAGGATGAGCAGAGGTATAGTGAGTGCTACAGTGCATGTAATGATATGGACACAGTGCTATCCCCATCAGAGACTAGTCCACGCCTATGGCCGGGTATCTGTGGCTCTGTGGGAATATCACAGTAAGTGTGAAAATGATTTCTCGGCTCACCTGGCGGCGTTCCCTGCCCGGGTAATAAATAATCTGTTACACTTTGTATCAATATTGTAAGCATTGTCATCTCACTGACCGGGAAACAATGGGACAATGCTGCTGCGCAGTCAGATTACAGGAATTATGACCCCGTTCAATTAGTCACATGTCACACCGTGTGATGAAATCGCTGATTTATAGACTCATATTTCAGAGGTCAGGATCACCGATCCGCAAGCGAAAACCAGGCCGCAGCGGAGAAACGGACGTAAAATGAAGAGATGCCTCCCATAGAGTGTGTATGTATATATACTGTATGTTGGAATATGGACACCCACTCTCACTCCTATCCTCCAGGGGGGATCCCCAGTATTCTAGGTGAGGCCTCCATAAGGAGGAAGATGGCCGTTGGCATGAGTGTGAAGCATAAGCCATCTCCTAACCGCAGCATGTGAATGCGCCCTTAGTCACATGGTTACAGTTAGTGCATATGTAGTTTATTACCTGTTCACTTCAGTTTCCAGCTTTAGGCTGGGTTCACACTATGTATATTTGAGGCTGTATTTGTGAGGCTGTATAGCAACCAAAACCAGGAGTGGATTGAAAACACAGAAAGGCTCTGTTCACATAATGTTGTAATTGAGTGGATGGCCGCCATTTAATGGCAAATATTTGCTGTTATTTTAAAACAACGGCTGTGGTATTGAAATAATGGCCGTTATTTACTGTTATATGGCGGCCATCCACTCAATTTCAACATTGTGTGAACAGATCCTTTCTGTGTTTTCAATCCACTCCTGGTTTTGGTTGCTATGAGGACCTGACATGAGGACCAAATACTGCCTGAAATATACATAGTGTGAACCCAGCCTTACAGTACTTTCTTACCTGTAGGGTTACATTTAGGGTCATGTTTGCATCTTTTGCATTTGGTTTTCTTTGTATGACACATGTTGTGCGCTAACCTTCCTGTGTAATACAGTATGTATGCATAGGGGCCAGTTGGACAATTCCAGTCCAATTATTAAATTAGGGATAAAGGACTAAAGTGTAAATGTGAATATTAGGGACATATTCTGCCTCAATCCAGAAGCTTTATTTATGGTGTATGAGGACATGACATGTTTCATAGGTAGACCGCTTTCTTTTATAAAGTGAAGACCTGATATTACAAGTGACGTTACCTGGCGGCATTGTCCTGTGGTGCTAGGCTGCAGGAACATTGCCTTACGATAGATTTATGGATCTACACAAGGAGAATCAGCAACTTTCAGAGCTATGGATTTAGTCATTGGGACTTTTAAAACCAAAGTGATTTTTGTTGACTAAAATAAACTGCATCAAAAACCTAGAAAAAAAGCTGCAAGTCCAGCCGCTGAAATAACTTGTGTGTCAGAAGCCAGCAGAAAATGCCACCCCTGCTTTGTACGAGAAGCCCTACCATTGATGTATCCTGCATTGGCCCTGGCACTACCATCCGTGTATCTTGAACATCTGTTCTCACTTTTCTCTTCCTCCTGTAACTTTTAGCTTTTCTCGCTGAAGTTCCTGAAGTCTGCACTCGACTTTTACCAAAGCTGCTCAGAAACCTGCGTGTGTTTGCTCAGCGAGATGAAAGCTATCCTGCCTGTTTGCTTTTGTGGATCGGAGATTTTTGGTGTTTGTTTGTTTAGAGAGTATTCCCATCTTTCATATTTCTATCCTTATAAACAAGATCTGGTTCCAGGCAGCTGCGAGCCGCGTCCCCGCTGAGTCCTCCAGTAACCCAGCGTAAATAAATGTATCTGGTGAAAGGTTCTCCCATAGATGATCTGTGCCTGACCTTATAGCCATCACAGCTGCCATGGTGTCCCAGAGAAGGTAATGACTGCCCTTCAGCCCCTCTGGATGGCACACCGTCTGCCTATATGGGGGTGCTCTGTCACAGGACCCGTTATTAAGACATCAAGCAATAGACAAGTGCAGAATCATGTCATTAAGACAGCATTGTCTATGTAAACCTTATCTCCTGCAATAGTACAGAATTTATGGTGGCTGCAGTCTCCGTAGAGGCACAGAAGCTTAGACGTTGCCTTCACATGAGATCTGCTTAGGGGATGCTTGAGTTTTTATTACACCTTGTGCCTCCAAGTCCTCATGGGAGTAATCTACAGCTGGCTATATAGAGGTGGTAAGACTAAGGACATAGCAAAGACTGGGCATAAAACCGCAGCTCCATGTCATCACCCTGGGGAGCAGCCATTGTGTGAGGGACAACAAACATAATTGTGTCCAATACACAGAAGATTACAGGGATAATTACAGATAGAAGCCACAACCTGTACTAGATGTCACCTACAGTCCTATGTAACAGCACAGATAACACAGTGATAGTTCTGAGTACAAATAATGTAGTAGATGTCACCTGGAGTCCTATGTAACACCACAGATAACACAGTGATATCTCTCTGAGTACAGATAATGTAGTAGATGTCACCTGCAGTCCTATGTAACACCACAGATAACACAGTGATATCTCTCTGAGTACAGATAATGTAGTAGATGTCACCTGCAGTCCTATGTAACAGCACAGATAACACAGTGATATCTCTGAGTACAGATAATGTAGTAGATGTCACCTGCAGTCCCATGTAACACAGCAGATAACACAGTGATATTTCTGAGCACAGATAAAGTAGATGTCACTTTTAGTCCTATGTAACACCACAGATAACACTTGGCATAGTTCTTCTTTAAGCAGTAATGGGTAGTCTCAGCAGACTATTGAGGTACAGTTCAGGTTGGGGGGTCCTTGGCTGGGGCTGGCGGCTTAGTGATCATCCTATGTAACAGCACAGATAACACAATAATTGTTCTCTAAATTCACAGAGTGCCTTAGGGGTTGCCAGCAGTCCCATGTAACAATGAGTTGTGTTGCATGACAGCCTCAGCTCCACTATATCTGTGTATGGAAGCTCTGGCAGCTCTCCTTCGGCCTCCATTATCAGACACAATGTCATTTTCCACATTTATAGTCTCGGCCGTATTAGGTTTTGTCACAAGACAAACATGGAGGCCATTACACTCGTAATCCGGTCGGCCACAATTCTCCGCCAGTAAAGAGATTAGGTCGGCGAGATGACAAGACTGTAATTAAATAACAATAAAAGACAATACCCGGAGATATTGCGGAGCGAGGTTACGGCGTCACGGGCGGCCTAAGGTAAACTAACCCCTGAAAACCAGAGAGATGGAAACGGCTGCAGATTTCAATTATCTCTGTGATGTGTAAGAGAAATGGACGGCGCGAAGAGCAGGACGCGCTCGCCGGGGTAGGGAAGGTTTATCGTAAAACCTTAATAGCAGAGCCAACAGTGTATCCTGGGCATTAACCCCTGAAATCCCCAAATCCCCCAGGAAATAGGAACCTTGACCCATTCTGGGAAGCTGATAAATACAGAATTTTCTTTTCCGTGGTAGATATAGGTCCATATACTAAAAAACCAGGTGACAAGCAGTGTTGAGCAAAGCGGCCGAACGGTTCGAGTCAAACTCTCAGCATTTGGCTACCTGCTGTATCTTCGTTTTCCAGGACTCCCTAATGCCGCATCCAACCTCTAGTTGGTAAAAGCCAAAGTGATTGGAGCCAACCTGCACCCAACATAGTGAAAATAAATGATGTATCCCAGATTTCTGTTGTCTTCTGTAAAAACCCAGCAATACAAATAGAAGTCCTGATAGTTACTACAACGTATCAGTGCCGAGGAAATGTATTGGAACTGTCCAGATTGGATACAGTTGTAGCTCCCTATAAAGTTGTTTCCTCTGCTCTGTTGGTGCATCAAGACCTTACCAGACTGAATTCCTAAAAATTCCCAGCATAATTCTGTGATTATTTATATATATATATATATATATTTATATATATATATATATATATATATATATATATATATATATATATATATATTATATTATATACAGTGGTGCCTTGGATTACGAGCAGAATTTGTTCTGGAACCGTGCTTGTAATCCAAATCCACTCTTAAACCAAAACAAATTTTCCCATAGGAAATCATAGAAATGCAGACAATTGGTTCCTCACCCCAAAAAATAATGATTTATTATTCTGAATTATATGTAAAACAAATGAAACAAACATTCAGAAACAGCAGAATATGTGATATTATAAGTTACTGTACAGTAATGGAGAGGATGGGAAACACAAGGGCGGACAGAGACTGCAGGAAGCAGGAAGGAATGAGCAGGACATATGTGGGCACATACATGCAGCGCTCTCTGTCCGGGGAGAAAGGGGTTACAGCTATGGAGAGATTACCTCCACAGTCCTGTCCCCTGATATAAGCCCCAGCCTGAAGTGGATCTGCTATTATTTGAAACGTGAGGGAGACTTTCTGGGTCAGAGTACAGTGCTGTAGACCACTATATGCAGACCATGCTCCTCCTCCACTCGCGCTCCCACCCAGTACAGGGAGCTCTTAAACCAAAGCAATGCTCTTAAACCAAGTCACAATCTTGAAAAACTGTGAGTTCTTAAACCAAAACACTCTTAAACCAAATTACTCTTAAACCAAGGTACCACTGTAATATATAGTTTGCCATCTTGACTGGTCACATGACTTGTCTTTAATGGATTCCGCCCACCCAAGGGTAGGACCATTCAGTCATAGACTCCTCAACAAAAGGCGTTTGCTTTACCCGACACAATGACATAGAGCACAGGCTAATGAAGTGTGACGCCCCCAGCTGTCATGTTACCAGTACAGTGACATCACACAAAATATCGTGGCAATAAATCATTGGCTTCACATATCCTATCTATGCTGCCTGTCCATTTTATGACCCGATGAGAGCAGAAAGGAGAATCCCAGCAGCTGCTACTGTCTCCGTATACGGCAGTAAAGAATGGCTTCTAGATACAGGAATCCCTTTAAGTCAGAGTAAAGGTGTTGAATAGACTGTACATTATAATATAACTACTATAATACTGCTCCTATATACAGGGATATAACTACTATAATAATGCTCCCTATATACAGGAATATAACTACTACAATACTGCTCCTGTATACAGGAATATAACTACTATAATACTGCTCCTATATACAGGGATATAACTACTATAATACTGCTCCTATATACAGGAATATACTACCACCAGCTGGGAAGGCTGCCCCAAAACAACACAAATATGGATATGGTATTACACTCGCCAAAACTGCAGCAGACAGAATGGGAAAAACATGGAGGTACTGTGATGTAACTACTATAATACTGCCCCCTATATACAGGAATATAACTACTATAATACTGCTTCTTTATACAGGAATATAACTACTATAATACTGCTCCTATATACAGGGATATAACTACTATAATACTGCTCCTATATACAGGGATATAACTACTATAATACTGCTCCTATATACAGGAATATAACTACTCTAATACTGCCCCCTATATACAGGAATATAACTACTATAATACTGCTCCTATATACAGGAATATAACTACTATAATACTGCTCATATATACAGGAATATAACTACTATAATACTGCCCCCCTATATACAGGAATATAACTACTATAATACTGCCCCCCTATATACAGGAATATAACTACTATAATACTGCTCCTATATACAGGAATATAACTACTATAATACTGCTTCTTTATACAGGAATATAACTACTATAATACTGCCCCCTATATACAGGAATATAACTACTATAATACTGCTCCTATATACAAGAATATAACTACTATAATACTGCTCCTATATACAGGAATATAACTACTATAATACTGCTCCTATATACAGGGATATAACTACTATAATACTGCTCCTATGTACAAGAATATAAATACTATAATACTCCTCCTCTATAGAAGACTATAAGTACTATAATACTGCTCCGTATACACAGGAATATAATCAGGTCTGTGGAGTCGGAGCTAGTTTTGGCAGTCGGTCACTATTTGGCAGTTTGTTTCTGATCTGGAAGAGCCCATTGTGTGTGGGAGGGGGAAGATCTGTGCTGTTCTCTTCCTGGATGCTGGATGACTGTATATGAGCAGCAGTGTAATATGAAGATATCCTGTTTAATATAGAGGAGGAGGAGAAGACATAAGTAGTGTAGCAGTATCCTCTGTCCTCAGTGTGGTGTTTTCTCTCTGGGAGAAGATTGTGTTTTTCTTCAGTGTTCAATGGCTGCAGCTCTAAGTGTGCATGTGTGTGTGCAATTGCTGCAGCAGGCTGTGTGTGTGTGTGTGTATGTGTGTGTGTGTGTGTGAGAGAGAGAGAGACAGAAATTAAAGGGTATTCTGGGCAACAGTGGAAAATCTAGGAGGGAAAGGGGGTTGTTGGTTCATAATAAAGGAGTCTTATTTACCTGTCCCTGTGCCCCTACTGTGACCCCTTTATATCACTATGTGATATCATCACTATGTCTGACCCCTCTCTATCACTATGTGTGACTTCTCTATATCACAGGTATCTGGCAGTGTTAGCAGGGTTTCTTTGTGTATGATGGATATTAGTTAGAAACACAGAAGATTGTCAGCAGGGAAAGACCACCTGCTCCGTCTAGTCTAGTTCTGAGTTGTTCAGGACATGGAGGCTGGAGACTGGCGGCATCCACTGCACACACAGGAGAAGCTGCTTTATATCTTTCCTTATTCCCTCAGAAGTCACCCCAGGATCATGTAAGACATTAGGAAGAAGCTGCTGAGCCAGTGTGAGAACTAAATCCCCTGTTATAGGACCGGCCATTCAGGCGTCGGAGTTTGAATCGGAGATGCGGCTTACCAACTCCACAGTCCTGATTATAATACTCCCCCTGTATACAGGAATATAAGCATTATAATTCTGCCCCCTTTGTCGTGAGTAGAACGATCCCCCCCCCCCTTGTCCAATGTTCAGAGAAGTTGCAGATCTTTACCTCCCTCCTTGTTCTAGTAACTCTTATTCCTTTTGTTGTTTGGGGTGAGATTCCAGGTTTTCTGCTTCCCACGATTTCCTTCCAGATGATCAGCTGATAAAATATGTTCCATTAATTCAGCGGAAAGATGAGCACTTGAGGAACAGTTGCATTTATTTGGCTAAAATGCGTTAATGCAGCTCAAACAAATCTCCTTTATCTGCACTGTGATCCTCATGGAGGGTTCATGCGACTCGGGTTCCAGGACCCCACAGCTCCCGGAGAGCCCGGCCCTTGCCCATAAGCACATAATCCTTTCTCTATTGCAACCCTTTTGACATCCAAATGCCCCTTCATCAGCCTTAATCCAGCTGTGTATTTGTATTGAAGGAGACTATGAAGCCGCCGGCTCTGGTGTAAACCCACCTCTGTGCAGGAAAACATACAGTGTTCAGCCGGCTAAGGACACACAGAGCGCCGAACCTTTAACTATCACTGCCCAATGTGTCTTTTTTACTTAAGGGTTTTTTAGGCTTAAAGGGGGTGGGGGGGCACAGATCTATAGAAAGAGATTGCTCATACTGTCAGTCTGGGCTGTCTATGGGTAAAATTGCATTCGGCAGATATTTGCTGTACATATTTCAGCAGCTGTCCATTTGCAAAAAATTTTAAAATCTATTTAGATTAATGTAAACTTTTTGTAATCTACTGCATGTGACCATGGCTCTAGTTAGTTGGCACAGAGCCTTCAATGGAGGAATCACGAATGTTCTGAACACCAGAGAAGTGTGAAAGGAAAGCAACAGAGACCTGGGTAACACTGATAATCTGGGATGATCTGAGACATTAAAGGGGTATTCCGCTCAAACAAAACTTCTGATATGTTGCTGCCCATGGTGAGACTAACAATTCCTTTCATACTTGTTATTATCTATTCAGTCTCCTTACCTCAATTCTAAGCTGCTGCTTTCTGCAGAAGACACAAAAATCAGTGTGTGAGCTTTTTTGTCCCCCCCCCTTCTGAGACTGCTGACGTAAACCAGTCCCCGGCTGGCTGTATCTGCAACATTGTGGCTTCTTTGTAATTCTTGTTACAATAACTTTGTTATTCTGAGATCAAGTTGCTAATAAACTCACTGTGATTAATCCTCTCATTATTACAAAGAAGCTACAATGTTGCAGACACAGCCAGTCAGGGACTTGTTTACATCAGCTATCTCAGAAGGGAGGGGGGAGGAGGGGAGACTGTATTAGGCTGCATTCACACGTTCTCTTTCTGTCCATGAAACATGGACGACAATGCTTGTTCTGGACAGAACACACAACCTGTGAATGCAGTTGAAGGCTCACACACAGATTTTTGTGTTTTCAGCAGAAAGCAGCAGCTGAGAACTGGGGGAAGAAGACTGAATAGGTAATATCAAGTATTGAAGGAATTGTTTGTCTCATCATAGGCAGCAACATATCAAAATTTTATGTTCGAGTGGAATACCCCTTTAAACCCCAATAATCTCCATTGTTGGTCTGACATGATTCAGGACATACTGGATGGCAGGAAGAGTCGGGAGTTTAAACCACTGGACCCTAGTTTAGGACCGGGACACACAACTACCTAACACCAGGGTGTTGGGCAATAAACCACAGGACACTAGATAATGAGTGGGACATTGAACTTAGGGTTATAGGGTCTGGGATCATACACCTCTAAGAGATGACTGACACAAGGGTTGGTCTACAGTAGAGGAGTGAAGCACTAGATAACGGAGGTTTTGGGATGTTGAACCATTAGGCTCTTTGAGAGTTGACCTTCTGGATGCAAGTTATGGTCTGGGACAATACAGCTTAGGACACCGGCAAAGTTCTGAAGGTTCTAGATCGTTAAACCGGTGGACACTTGATTCAGTGGCCTAAAACCACTGGGTTCTGAGACAGTAAATGTTCGGACACCGAGCATGATGAGCGATTTTAAACCACTGTATATTAGAGATGATCTGGGATCTGCAACCACCTAACATTGGACAACTAGGCTGCTAAAGAAATACTTAGAGACCAACCAAATTACGGATGGTGGACCACTGTACACCGTGAAAGGTCTGGGAAAGTAAAGCACTAGGGAGGACACCAGGTATACCAGGGAGGGTGGGCTGGATGATAAACCACTTCTAGGTTCTAGGAAAAAGTTGCAGGTAAAAATCCCTGGATGCCTAGGTGGGTGCAGGGCAGTGACTGACCACAATCGGGATGTTCTCCGCTGTAGAGCATTGTGCGGAGTACTCACCCATCCTTTGTGACATTGATTCCTGTACGGTTAATAATTTTGCTAATAGAATTTATTTTCTTGTGACTCTGGATGATGAGACATTAGTGTAGGATCACCTATTACTGTGAATAAGTATGTGCACCCCCTCCTAGTTGTGTCATTTACATATCTTGACCTGCACTAAACCCACAATGTAACACAGAGCGAGAGGAGAAGCTTCGCTGCTGAACTAATGATACATGGCGGAGATTTATCCTATTAGACGTCTCGCTTTTAACCTCATCCATCTCATCTGCGTAATTCATGTCCCTGTATCTGTGGTGCTGTCTGTATAGTCGGCTTCTGGTGCACTCTTCTCATGGTCCTACAGCACAGAGACAAAGATCCTGGTTATGGAGTCATGTATGTTTAATCTGTCACCATAACAGAACCAAGATCATTACATGACTGGTCCCTCCCCAAAGCCGAATATCTCATTGTATGAGATTCCTACAGCGTGTGACGTGTCTGTCATGTATAATGTACAGCACAATCCATCACAGGAGATGTCATAATCACTGGAGAGCAGCCTCTGTATCCGTAGTGGGGAGATACAAAGAGCTGCTCAAATCAGCGTAGTATGACCTAATGTTACTGTAGAGATGAAGATATGTTTTACTGTTTTACTCCAGAGCTGCACTCACTATGCTGCTTGTGAGGTCACACTGCACATACATTACATTACTGATCCTGAGTTACATCCTGTATTATACCTCAGATCTGCACTCACTATTCTGCTGGTGAGGTCATACTGTACATACATTACATTACTGATCCTGAGTTACATCCTGTATTATACCTCAGATCTGCACTCACTATTCTGCTGGTGCGGTCACTGTGTACATACATTACTGATCCTAAGTTACATCCTTTATTATTCTCCAGAGCTGCACTCACTATTCTGCTGGTGGGGTCACACTGTACATACATTACATTACTGATCCTGAGTTACATCCTGTATTATACTCCAGAGCTGCACTCACTATTCTACTGGTGGGGTGTCAGTCTGTCTGGTTGTCGTGTGTGAACAGGATTCTTTATGTCTTCTAGGACATTTCTAGGGAAGTGTAAATATAAGAAATGATTGGTGGATTGTGCAAGTCGGTAGAGGAAGTGACTTGTGGGTCGTCTTCTCACACTAGGACCTGTTAGATTGTGTACTCTCCATGTTCTCTTTTTTTTTTTCTTGGAATATTCATAGATGATAAAAGACTAGTATCCTGTGCGTCGTGCTTCACCCCCTCAGGTCCTCAGCCTGGCCAATAACTAAGGAATTAGAAATGAGCCAATATACTTCTCCCAGTTTCCCAGGACTGGATCCAGCTTTTCCTAGTACCTGGGGAGGAGCGGCACAGAGCATCCGGCTGATGAGCAGACTGCCGAGCTAACAAAGCCCTTCACTTAGTTATTACTGGAAACTCACTCATCCCTGTAAGGAATGATGAATCAGTGTAACCAATATTTGTAAATCACTTGACCACCATATGTTTTAGGAAAGGTTTTGTCTATATGGAGGTTGTAGGATGCAGGTCGACAGTACAGGGCACACGTTTCTCCTACTACCCACTGCATCGATATGAGGCCTGTGTGATCTATATGACACATGTTCTATTGTTGTCATTGTGTAGACCCCCCACCAGTCTTGTTGTATCAGACCATGCACTCTCCACAGGACGCACGCAGATCTGGCGCTATGTATTTGCATGGCATCTCCTCAGAATTACCTACATCCCCGTCCACTTTGACCTTGTAATTCTGCTCTCGGTTGGAAATGTAATGCAGAGTGACGAAGATAATATTGTTTACACAGACATTAAGTGGAGTGACATTATAGTCAAGCAAGTGTCACATCACCCTAAGTGAAGGCGGCTTAATTACCATAATCCTGTGAATACTAAGATCCTGGGGCCGCCGCTCGCATAATAATGCGCCATTCTGCAACATACATTTAATCAGGCGTTAAAGGGACCAGATCTTCCTTGTAAATCCTGAGTTATCAGTGTGACCCCGAAATCAGCTCATCCCAGGAATATCTGATGCAGAGGATCAGGCGTATTATTGCCTGATGTCATTGGGGTGGTTACATATTATTACGGGTTCACTCTGTATCCCCCTGCACTATCCTGAAATATCGTATCCCCTCATCTGTCCTGTTACATTATATTCCTCACTGTAATAATATAACATTGTATCTCCCTCCCTATCCTAAAATATTGTATCCCCTCATCCAGGGCCACCTTTCCTATTGCGCAGGGTAGGTGGCTGCCTGGGGGCCTATGGGTCATAGGGAACTCCTCTGCCAGCAGTTACAGCTCTGAGCATCCCCCCAGCTCCTCTCTTCCTGTCCTTGTAAGCCCCTCGTCCTGTAATAACCCCAAATGCTTTAAATCCTAAACCCAGGTTTATAGAAAGAAAACCTTTGTTTTGGCTGGAGGCAGTATATTATGCCTCCTGCCACTAGAGGCCACTCTCTCCCCCGTCCACAGGGCCTGGCAGGTATGTCACTCCTGCCACTGGGCCAGAAGAGCCTGAAGAAATTGAAGATTGCCATGTGAAGGGAGTAGTAGTATCATGATGGAGGGGCAGTATTACTATGGGAGTAGTATGATGATGATGATGATGATGAAGGGGGTAGTAGTATAATGATGGATGAGCAGGGGGATCACATAGGGGGTAGTAGTATGATATTGTGGAGTGCAGGTGCACCGTATGGGCACAAACTATCAGTATATATAGATAGTCAGTAGAGTGTTCACTGTGGGCCACAGCCTGAATTCTGCAATGTTAAACTTACCAGCTACAACTGTATCACTTCCTGCTGAGCTTCATATCTAAGCTCATCTACTGTGATACTGTCTGCTGAGTTGTGTATCTAATCCTATCCAGTATGATATTGTCTACAATATTGCTGTATCTAATCCCATCATATTATACCGGGGACCTGATAGTGGGGTTTATAATATACTGGGGACTTGATAGGGGGGTGTATAATATACTGGGGACCTGATAGGGGGGTGTTTAATATACTGGGGACCGGATAGTGGGGTTTATAATATACTGGGGACCTGATAGTGGGGTGTATGATATACTGGGGACGTGGTAGTGGGGTGTATAATATACTGGGGACCTGCTAGTGGGGTGTATGATATACTGGGGAACCTGGTAGGGGGGGTGTATAATATACTGGGGACCTGCTAGTGGGGTGTATGATATACTGGGGAACCTGGTAGGGGGTGTATAATATACTAGGGACCTGATAGTGGGGTGTATAATATACTGGGGACCTGCTAGTGGGGTGTATGATATACTGGGGACGTGGTAGTGGGGTGTATAATATACTGGGGACCTGCTAGTGGGGTGTATGATATACTGGGGAACCTGGTAGGGGGTGTATAATATACTAGGGACCTGATAGTGGGGTGTATAATATACTGGGGACCTGCTAGTGGGGTGTATGATATACTGGGGACGTGGTAGTGGGGTGTATAATATACTGGGGACCTGCTAGTGGGGTGTATGATATACTGGGGAACCTGGTAGGGGGTGTATAATATACTGGGGACCTGCTAGTGGGGTGTATGATATACTGGGGAACCTGGTAGGGGGGTGTATAATATACTGGGGACCTGCTAGTGGGGTGTATGATATACTGGGGAACCTGGTAGGGGGTGTATAATATACTAGGGACCTGATAGTGGGGTGTATAATATACCAGGGACCTGATAGTGGGGTGTATAATATACTGGGGACCTGCTAGTGGGGTGTATGATATACTGGGGAACCTGGTAGGGGGTGTATAATATACTAGGGACCTGATAGTGGGGTGTATAATATACCAGGGACCTGATAGTGGGGTGTATAATATACTGGGGACCTGATAGTGGGGTGTATGATATACTGGGGACCTGGTAGTGGGGTGTATAATATACTGGGGACCTGCTAGTGGGGTGTATGATATACTGGGGAACCTGGTAGGGGGTGTATAATATACTAGGGACCTGATAGTGGGGTGTATAATATACTGGGGAACCTGGTAGGGGGTGTATAATATACTAGGGACCTGATAGTGGGGTGTATAATATACTGGGGACCTGATAGTGGGGTGTATAATATACTGGGGACCTGATAGTGGGGTGTATAATATACTGGGGACCTGTGTAAGGGGGGAGGCAGTTCACAGCTCTGCCCAGGGGCCCATGATGCTTTTAAGACAGCCCTGCCCTCATCTGTCCTGTTACATTGTATTCCTCACTGTAATAATAATACTGTATCTCCCTCCCTATCCTGAAATACTTCCCCCCATCTGCCCTGTCACATTGTATCCTCCTCTCTGATAGTATAGTAATGTCCTCACCCTGCCGGCCCTGTCACATTGTTTACCCCCTTCTCTCCTTTCTTGACACTGTATATTGTGTCAATTCATCCTATGTAATATTGTAACATTCTGTTCTCCATTCCTGTCTTATTGTAAGCCCGCCCACACTCCCTGCCCTATCACATTGTACCCCCCCCCCCTCCACCTCCTGTCACATTGTACCCCCCCCTCCTGCAATGTCACAATGTATTCTCCGTCTCTCCTGTCTCATTGTATCCCCCTGTAATGCATCAATTTATCCCATGTAATGATGTACCATTGTATCCCCTGTAATATAGTAATGTTTTCCACTGTAATAATATAATACTATGTCCCCCATTGTAAAAATCTACAATTGTATCCCCCTCACTATCCTGAAGTATTGTAACCGCTGGTGTAATATACTGTACTTCCCACTATGATAACAATTTATCTCCTTCTCCACATGTAATAACCTAATATTGTTTCCCCTACTGTAATATTGTGATGTCTCCTGCAGTCCGCGTAGTTCTCTGCAGTGTGTGAGTCTGATATTGTGTCATTCAATTACCATACAAGTGATGCCAGGTTTGAGTTAGGTGTAATATGGGGCCAATCTGTGTCCAAATCTGCTATATACGGCGGGAAATCTGTGTCGATATCCGAGGCTATGACCTTATCCTGCTATATTTGATGTGATGCAGTTTATAGTGTGAACTATGGCCAGTACTCCCTGTTATAGGACTCTGTGTGAACTTCCATCCTTAGTTGACTTTAATGGACGTGTTGTCGTCTTTCATCCTTACTATGTAACTTTGCTTTAGGCTATATATGTCTGAGCAAAAACCTGACCGGGCAGCATTTCACTGCAGTTCTCTCGGGTCAGCATGGCGGCTCCTGGTGTTAAGCTCTTGTTGATTCCAATGGGAACTCCAGAGATTACCTTACAATAACGTTAGTGGATTACACGGACATGACCTAGTCTTATTTCACAATGAGGGCACCTTCTTCCCTCTGTGGTGGTTAATAAGAATATTACATTTTCTAACTATAAAAACGATAGAGAACAAGTAGTCAGCGACCCAGGCTGCATTAGTTATATTAAGTGATAATAAGGAATAAAAACACAGTCTAACGATTTGTAAAAAAAAAAAAAAAAGATACAAAGTAAAAAAAAAACAAACGGCAAGTCACCATGTGCTTCATGTAATCATACAGCATTTGTCCCCAGGACATTGTCTCCCGTTAATGAAGAGGTTAATACTGTGCGAACGTCGCTCTCCGAAGTCTACAACCTCCTTCATAAAAGTAACCATGGCCGCGCAGAGGTTTGGTTTCCATGGCGTCACGCCATAAATCACTTCTGGTTATGACCCGTCCTGGTGATGGTGACGTCTTGCGCCGCCGCTTTATCTCTTGTTTTCTACTCTGTTTAAGCAGCGATGTTACATAAGAATATAAAGAGAAATACAAACTATCGCTCTGGTTTCGCGTCTTATCGCTTATTCAGCCGTTTGTTCTGACAAAGTGCTGGTGACATTTAGAGGTGGCGGCGTTTCTGCATTATTGAGCAGTCCGTAGCCCCCCCCCCCATGCCGCTCACAAATGTGTTTCTAAACATGGATGTAGCACAAACAGCGAAAGACACCAGAGGAAGAGATACGAGGGAGGACGCCGGTTGCCATGGTGACTTAAACTGATCAATTTCCTGTCACCGTTATAAAAGAGTCACTCTCCTGTGGCCGCGGATACTAATTACAAATGCAGGCCTCTCGCTAACATGTTCAGTTTACAGATTAAAGCCGTTCATGCTTAATTTATCATTGAAGACGTCCTCCCACATCGGCCGCGCAGGACGGGATGAATAATAACCGCGCTTGTTTAGAGAATTTTTCAACTTAACTTCACTAATTAGTTTTGCAGTCGCCGCATTTACGCTATGAGGACATTTACGTAATTCTAGTGCGACCGAGAAAAAGCCGCAACGTTGTCGCTTAGCGCAGGTCACATGGTGCGTTTCATCGGGGTCACTGCTTTGGGTTTGAAAGAACTTTTGTTTGGTTGCTGTAAGCAGCGCTGATTTAACTGGAGTCTTGTATCATGAATGCTCATCCTGAACCTCCTGATTCATGAATAGGAAGGATCAGACTTGCAGTCAGGCTTGGCTAATCTCATGAGTTGGTTGAGAGTTTGTTTGGTGTTAAAAAAAAAAGTCCTTTGTGATCCCCTAAAGTTGGGAATAATGCTGCGTTTACACGATAATTGGCCCGATCGTACGATTAATGATGTCGGAGTGATGGTTTTTTTCCCACAACGATCAGCGTTTGGACGGAACGATACATCGTACAGAAAAATCGTTTTGCGATCGTTTTTCGATCGCTTAAGCCTATCTGACACATTGGTTAAATTGGCGAACAACTGTTTGCACAGAACGATCTGCGAATTTTTTGCAAACGATGAACGACGATCAATCGTCGTTTGATCGTTCGTTGCATTTACACGTACGATTATCGTTCAAATTTGATCATTATCACGCAAATTTGCACGATAATCGTTACGTGTAAACACATCATAAGACTCCCAGCTTCATTACCATAGGTTCAGGTGTATGTGTTACTGAATAGAATACAGATAGAGTAATAGATGTATAGAATACAGGTAGAGTAATAAATGTATAAAATACAGGTAGAGTAATAAAATGTATAGAATACAGGTAGAGTAATGTATAGAATTCAGGTAATACAGGTAATACATAGAATTCAGGTAGAGTAATACATAGAATTCAGGTAGAGTAATACATAGAATTCAGGTAGAGTAATACATGTATAGAATACAGGTAAGTAGAGTAATGTATAAAATACAGGTGGAGTAATATAGGTATAGAGTACTCTACCTGTATCCTATGTATTACTCTACCTGTATTCTATACATTTATTACTCTACTTTCCTGTATTCTATACATTACTTTACCTGTATTCTATACATTTATTACCTACCTGTATTCTATACATTTAATACCTACCTACGTTTAATACCTACCTGTATTCTATACATCACTCTACTTACCTTCATTCTATTCATTTATTACTCCACCTGTATTCTATACATTACTTTACCTGTATTCTATACATTTATTACCTACCTGTATTCTATACATTTATTACTCCACCTGTATTCTATACATTACTCTACTTACCTGTATTCTATACATGTATTACTCCACCTGTATTCTATACATGTATTACTCCACCTGCATTCTATTACTCTGCCTGCATTCTATACATTACTGGAATGACCCGGCCTGAAGGGAGCATTCTGGGGCTCTTTCATCCTTCTCTTTCTGCCGTTATTTTAGCTCAGTTTTTAAAGCGATTCCGTACCCAAACCACTTGTACCTTCGGATAGCTGCTTTTAATCCAAGATTTGTCCTGGGGTCTGTTCGTCAGGGAATGCAGTTATTGTCATAAAAACAACTTTTAATCCGGCAGCGCTGTGTCTAACGGCCGGGGCTTACATTTGTATATGCATTAGGCTGGCACCACCTCTATGTCCTTCCTCCCCACCCTCCTCATTATTAGGAATGATGCAGGAACATTTACTGCTGTTTGAGCTTTGCACAGGTGTATAAACGATCCAGCCCATGTGTCGGGCTGCCACAGCTGATGAATAGGAGGCAATCTGCCTGGAGCATTCCTAATAATGAGGAGGGTGGGAAGGAGGGACATAGAAGGGGTGCCAGCCTAATGCATATACAAATGTAAGCCCCGGCCGTTAGACACAGCGCTGCCGGATTAAAAGTTGTTTTTATCACTAACTGCATCGGACCCCAGGACAGCTATCTGAAGGTACAAGTGGTTTGGGGGGGTCAGATTGTGGGTACGGAGTCACTTTAAGCCAGCTTTATCAAAGCATTTTTGCTATTTTGATCAGTTTACACCAGCTGCGCCATTTTTAGAATGTTTCTTTTGGAGAGTGTGTTAGCGGCGTGGGTTCATTAGCTACTTTTTTTAGCCAAATTTATCTCACTCCTTTTTTTAAAATTTACTTATTTTGTGCCACAAAGTTGTGCAACACTACTCCCATCAGACCCTGGCTTAGTGTTTGTTAGCTGATAAAATTGTACTAGCACACAAAAATGTGGCCTATGGGCCTAACGATACAGTGTAAGATTTTGTACAGCACTTAAGAAGTGCCCAAATGATATATGTGCCCCTTTATGTATTTCATTATTCTCCAATTTGTCGTTCTCCAGCCGATGCAAACCACAACCCCCATCAGGCATCGGTAGCTTTTACTAAATTTGTTGTACAAATTGCTGCTTTGCGTCAGCTGTTTTTTTTGTTTTTTTTTTATCGTGGCATGATGGGAGCTGCGGGTTGGTAAGAGTTTGATAGCCACTGGTTGGAAATATCAGCGGCATGATGGGAGTTGTGGTTTTGCTGATACATTAACTTATACATTTAACATTTTCTAGCCTTAAAGGGATAGTTAACCAACATTTTTTTTTTACTTTCAAAGCAACTGTTGCCACAAAGTGTCAGAGATATGTAATTTATTTTTATTAAAAATCTCCAGTCTTCCTGTACGTATCAGCTGCTGTATGTACAGTGACACAGTGCTCTCTGCTGCCACCTCTGTCCATGTCAGGAACTGTCCAGAGCAGCAGCAAATCCCCATAGAAAACCTCTCCTGCTCTCCAGAGTGGAGCTCTTTAGGTTGGGTGTGGTGTTACAACTACATTCACTTCAAAAGAACAGAGTTGTAATACCACACACAAACTAAGGACAAGGGGGGCGCTCTTACTGGAAGAAAGCAGTCATGTTGTTTTAATCCTGAATAAGCCCCTTTAAGAACAGGCCTGGATTTTCAGCCTAAGGATACAAAGTAGGAACCTGTTTCTCAGCTGCTTTTTCAGCCTATAATGGGAGTTGTAGTTTTGCAACTACTGGAAAGCTTTATGTCAGGGAACAATGATGTCCAGTAACTAGAGCATAATAACTGTATGATGTTCCCGTATCAGTGGAGGGAAGAGCCATCGGCCTGGAGTCTGTGAGGATACCTGGTAATAGCTGTAGGACTGGGCCTGGATGGGTACAGACAATGAATCTTCTAGCAGGGGTCATTAGGCCCCTCGCTTACACCTGTAATCTATGGGCCAGCGCACATCACATCTCTGGATGGAGCCTCATATCATGCTGAGGACACCATAGACTTTTTGCTTCCTTCACAACTGCACAAGCAGCCTAGGGGTGATACTCCTTGTATTGTCTGTGTGTGCCGGAGGCCTGAGCTGAGATGGAAAAGTCTATTACAAAGTAGTAGAACTGTTCCTGACATAGTGCGGGGGATCCTCTGAGGATGCAGCCAACTAGTGTATGACACTAGTCAGGCCGCCTCCCCTCCTGGCAGCTCCACCATGTTGTCCTCCTCTTAGGAGGGCATCATCTTGTGTTAATCAGCGCAGGAGAAGTCACAGGGATCCCCCTGAGAGCTTAATTGAGCAGCGAGAGCTTCCAAATGCTTCCTTACCCAGCAGCTGCATCCCGAGGGCTCAGGGGGCTGCGTGCCCTATCCGACAGCCTGTGCTCGCAGGTGCTGCTGCCTCGCTGGCGCCGGCTCGCTGGCTTTACAGCAGGAATTTTACATTATATCAGTGTCAGGGTTGAAGCTTCATTGCCTCTAAATCAAAGGGAAATGCGAATGATGGAGATCATGTGATGCTCACAGCAGATTTACAGAATATATGAAATGCCGAGACGATGGGAGATTTCCTATTGGATCTGTTGTTTTTCAGCAGCTGGAGGGCTGCAGGTTACCTGCCCTACTCATCTCTTTGCTAATCTTCATGAACCAGGAAGCTCAGGATGAACAGAACAATAGCTAGAATAGGGACTGGGAACCTTCGGCCCTCCAGCTTCACTTTGGCTGCCCAGGCATAATGGGAATTGTAGTTTTGTAACAGCTAAAGAGCTGAAGTTTCCCGATCACTGATCCCTAGAAAATATAGACAGGAATAGATGTTTATTCTTTGTATAATGGAAAAAATATCCTGTTTTCCAACGTACTTTATCTTAACTTTTTACAAGATCTTTGCTTCCTGTCAAACAAAAAGATTGTCCATTGCTTTATTTATTACAACGTTCTCGTATAGAAGCCACTAAGGTTAGAGCTGATTCAGATGGTGCACATTTTGCAGCCGTGTTCTCAAAGCCAAGTTGTGTGAGCCGTCTCTTCCCCAACCTCTATAGGTCCCCCCCCCCTCTTCAGCCCGGCAGCCGCTTATCTTTATTTATCAGCATTAATTGTTTGTGCCGATATAAAATCCTTCGTTCTGGTGTTTTATTTGCTCAGAAGCGTCTCTACAAATGTCTCATGAATTGCGGGAATGGAAAAACTAATTGCAGAATAACTTAATGTTTGATAGTTTAGGGGATTCTGCAACGTGGAAACAGATGTTTATTGCTGGAATTATCTGCAAAATGATCGCCCAATCTGTCTGGTAACGCTGATCCATCTCCTCATCTCCTCTCATGCCACTGCTTAATAATGGCGGATTCCTTCCACAATCCACAGATTCAATGATGCAGACAAGTGTGTCACCTCTGATCATTCTACAGCCCATGTATGGAAAAAATCTGTGCAAACATTACCAATCCTGAGTTACATCCTGTATTATACTCCAGAGCTGCACTCACTATTCTGCTGGTGGGGTCACTGTGTACATACATTACATTACTGATCCTGAGTTACATCCTGTATTATACTCCAGAGCTGCACTCACTATTCTGCTGGTGGGGTCACTGTGTACATACATTACATTACCAATCCTGAGTTACATCCTGTATTATACTCCAGAGCTGCACTCACTATTCTGCTGGTGGGGTCACTGTGTACATACATTACATTACTGATCCTGAGTTACATCCTGTATTATACCCCAGAGCTGCACTCACTATTCTGCTGGTGGGGTCACTGTGTACATACATTACATTACCAATCCTGAGTTACATCCTGTATTATACTCCAGAGCTGCACTCACTATTCTGCTGGTGGGGTCACTGTGTACATACATTACATTACTGATCCTGAGTTACATCCTGTATTATACCCCAGAGCTGCACTCACTATTCTGCTGGTGGGGTCACTGTGTACATACATTACATTACTGATCCTGAGTTACATCCTGTATTATATTCCAGAGCTGCACTCACTATTCTGCTGGTGGGGTCACTGTGTACATATATTACATTACTGATCCTGAGTTACATCCTGTATTATACTCCAGAGCTGCACTCACTATTCTGCTGGTGGGGTCACTGTTTACATACATTACATTACTGATCCTGAGTTACATCCTGTATTATACCCCAGAGCTGCACTCACTATTCTGCTGGTGGGGTCACTGTGTACATACATTACATTACTGATCCTGAGTTACATCCTGTATTATACTCCAGAGCTGCACTCACTATTCAGACATCCTTATTCAGTATTTGCAGTGATTGCTATAATCCTCTTGCATTGTATGGGAGCTCCCACCTCCAGTGTTTCCTGCAGTTGTGGGACTAATGCTGGGGTAGGATGGGTCCTAAAGATGGTGAGGGCATTGGGATAGTGAGTACATGAGAAAGCTGCCGTTCTTCCCAGTTGATGCTGTTGCGGTATGAATCACCATTCGCCTTGCATTGTGGATGACTACGGTTGCACATCTGTCTGTAGCTGCAGGTCTGCGGCTCTAAACGTTGAATGTAGTCTGAGATTGCGGAGATTTCCTCAGCCGCCTGGAAGTGATTTGTATAATTTTGTGAAGTGAACTCTGGAGATTTAGTAACATTATGAAGAAGTAAAGAGCGCCATTAGCTGTGACATGGGGGACCTGTCACTGCGAGGACGCTGGGGCTGCACAATGCTGCTCTGTAAAGTATCTTTGTTTCCTGGTACAGTTGCTCCCGCAACGCGTCGTCTTCCATTTGTACACAAGGAAACATCTTTAATGACTTTTATTGTGCTGAGCGGCGGCGGCGGACGCCCAGGGTCTTGTTTTCATGTTTTCTTCTTTATTGTGACATGATGTTCTCTCTCTGTATAAATGTTATAGTGCACTGTAAGACACCGGGGCCTCAGACGCTCAGCATCTGCCCCTCCTGCTTGTTCAGGATCTGGGGTAACTATGACATATGACAGCTCTTTTATTAAAACGCGGGGGTTGTTTGTGGGTCATAATCTTATTTATCATTCAGTGTTTCCCAATCGTCAGACACCACTTAGGACAACATTTGGCGACTCTGTACCCAATACTTTCCTGTACTCCTTTTTTTAAGGTGAGGTGTCCAGGAAGGTTTTATATCAGTTGTGTTTTTCTCCTTTGCCCTGACAGCTAGGGTGTGCTGTGACATTGGTGGTTTGCTGCCACCTTTGTTAGAATATGGTACTGCAGCAAGCAGAAGTAACACTGTATGATTTTAAAGGGGTATTCCGCTACCCATTAACAATTTCTTCCATCCTTGTTGTTATCTATTCAGTCTCCTTCCCCCAGTTCTCAGCTGCTGCTTTCTGCTGAAGACACAAAAAACTGTATGAGCTTTTCTTCCTCTCTTCCCCCCTACCTTTCGATAGGGCTGATGGAAACAAGTCCCTGGCTGGCTTTATCTGTTAGTTTGCGCTTCATTTGTTATGCTGGGGTGTGTGTGTGTGTGTGTGGGGGGGGGGGGGGGGTAATTTTAAGGTCAAGTGGCTAATAAACTCACTGTGAATAATCCTCCCAGCAAACAAAGAAGCTACTATGTTGCAGATAAAGCCTGCCAGGGACTTCAGCCGTCTCAGAAGGGAGGAGGAGGGGGAGACAAAGAAGCTCACACACAGATTTTTGTGTTTTCAGCAGAAAGCAGCAGCTGAGAACTCGGGGATAGCCGTCTGTTCCTCTGAGATGACTTGCCGCAGACAGATAATGCCGTCGCCCTTTTTCGTATCATTTAGCGCTGACAGATCAAGGATGTAAAGCATCACTTTATTAGTTTGATTTTTAGCAGTGAAAGAGTAAAAACCTGGGCAGCTTCCATTGCATTGCAGAACATTGCTAGACAGCGGCTGCTGCTCCCACTCTGTTCACATGACTTTTCCTGACACGTTCTCTGTAAAATATTTAAGAATCGATTCTGGGTCCTACAAGAGCAGCGTTCATTTACAGATTCTACAGACCAGCTGAAACACCAGGACACGCACAGTTCATAGAGTTATCATAGTGCCGGTGCTCTCTTAGATGGAGGCGCTGTTTCATTGGTGTCCTTTAAAAATTTGCTGCTAATAGTGGTGAAAAATGGTACTGCAAGTGGGCAGAAATACAAATGTTTGCTGTCAACACCTGGAAACACCGTCATGGTTTTCATTCAGAGACCATTCATTTGTGCCCAGTTTATTGCAATGAGTCTCTCTTGTCACAACCCCGCAGCTGTGTGAACAGGATTGGGGTCAGGAGTGAGCCACTAAGTTAAAAGGTTTTAAAGCCTAATGCTAAGTTTACACGAGGCGATTATTGGCCCGATCGTACGATTAACGATTTCGAAGTAACAATTTTTTTTTAATAACGATCAGCGTTTAGATGGAACGATATATCGTACAAAATTCGTTTTGCGATCGCTTAAGCCTATCTCACACATAGATAAAATCAGTGAACGACTGTTTACTCGGAACGAGTGGAGAATTTTTTGCGGACGACGAACGACGATTTATGAACATGTTAAAAGATCAAAATGAATGATTTTTCGCACGTTCGCCGTTTACACGTACGATTCGCCCCCGATAATCGTTCCGTGTAAACGTAGCATAATGGTGGTTTTACACGGAGCGATAATTCGCCCGATCGAACAATTTTGAATGAACAATGTTTTTTTATAACGATCAGCGTTTAGACGGAACGATACATCATACGGAAAAATCGTTATGCGATCGTTTTGCAATCACTTAAGCCTTTCTCACACATAGTTGAAATCGTTGAAAGAATGTTTACACGGAACGATCTGCAAATTTTTTGCGAACGATCAACGACGATTTGAGAACATGTTGAAAGATCAAAATGAACGATTTCTTGCTCGTCACTTGATCGCTGCGTTTACACGTATGATTATCGGTCGAATTCAATCGTTATCGTGCAAATTTGAACGATAAATCTTACTTGTAAAACCACCATTAGTGACCAATTGCCCTTAACAGCTGAGGGTTTGTTATAATTACATCTCCCTCCTGTCCTTTTTGTTCTTTCCCCCGAATTTCTCTAGCACTGAAACATTGTATACATCCAGAGAGGACTGTCTACTGGATACATTGTATACATTTGGCTCCCAGAGAGGACTGTGGGATAGATACATTGTAACAGATCCTCAGCAGTAAGAAGCATGTGACTTTTCAGTCGCCACTTGAGAAAATGAGGAAAATCCTTGTACATGTCTACAGAATATTTCGGCGCTATATACAGAAGTGTTAATTCTTTGTGTTTACAGAAGGCCGGACGTCTTCTTTAAGGCTGCGTTTTGGCAGCCATTCGTCAATCCGCACGTTCTTACGAAATGCAGTGATTTCCGCAACCTGCGACATTTCCCTTTATGTATATTGTAACTGGTTAAGTTATGGAGTCATGTGACTGGCCATTAAAATGACTGCTAAGGTCCTTGTAGGGTTAAACACAGGTTTCTGCAAGGTTTGTACTGTTCCCTTTAAGATGCGATCAATATAGAAAATAGCAGCAAGTAAAGGAGCGGCAGGAAATCCAATAGCGGAATCTTCTGGAGGATAATAGGAGGGATGAGCAGTTTGGTTTTACAGTTCTGGGATAAAAGTGACTCGGTGTCTTTAATGCTCCGGTGACGGCTTCCTCATTAGCTTTTATCGATGTCGCTGTGGATGTCGTAATTCTGGGTTTTAACAGACTAAGTAAGATCAATGCCCTCTTATAGCGGGACCTCTCCTTCTGTTATTAGACTGGAAGCTAAATTGGAAAATCATCTCCGTCCTCTGCAGGGACCAAGTCTGTGCAAAATACCAGACGAGGAGGAAGGATTTCACTTCTGTCTGCCGCCGAATAATAAGTAAGGAGAGAAGCTCGGGGCAAGATGACATTTAAAGGGAATCTGACAGCTCTAGATTGTTGTTCACCAAAATATATTTTTCTTTTTAAATCAACAGATGCTAAAAAGTTTAAGAGATTTATCATATATTTCTATAAAAAAAAAAAAAAAATAAAAAAAATAAAAATCTTCAAGTACTTATCAGCTGCTGTATGTCCTGCAGGAAGTTGTATTTTTCCAGTCAAGAGAGCAGGAGAGGTTTTCTATGGAGATTTGCTACTGCTCTGGACAGTTCCTGACATGGACAGAGGTGGAAGCAGAGAGCAATGTGTCAGACCGGAGAGAATACACCACTTCCTGCAGGGCATACAACAGCTGATAAGTACTAGAAGACTCAAGAGCTTTTTTTAATAGAAGTAAATTACAAATCTCTGGCACTTTCTGGTAGCAGTTGATTTTAAAGGAAAAGAAAAATTGGTGAACAACCACTTTAAGAGTCAAGAAGGAGGTGCTGAGCTGCAGCATTCACGTCTGCTGCTTTGAGCTCTGCTTGAAATCTGACAGTGTCCCCCTTTAATGTGGCTTCCTCTGCTCAGGTCAAGATACTGGGGACATGCAGCCCTCTTCTGGAACGAACCTGCCTACATTACATAACTCCTCTGTCTTTGGTCATCATCCTCACCAACCAAAACAATCCTCTCCTGAAATACTCTGTGCTGCTGGGGGCCCTGCACCTTCTGATCTGCAGCCTCCCACAAGATCCGCTCACTGCCCTTCTGAAATACTCTGTGCTGTTGGAAACCCTACTACTTTCACTTTGTAACCTCAGTCCATGACCTTCCACAAGATGGGCACACTCCCCTCCTGAAATACTTTGTTCTGCTGGGAACACACAGCCACGTCTCTGCTGTTAACAGACATCTACATTTTTGAGATTAGGAGGGGCCCAGCTGTATCGTAAAAATGCACGTCATAGATAATGTATAGCACTTGTACAATACAAACAGTATAGAGGATTGTTACATTGTAAACCTCAGCTGTGAGAACTAGCTGCTCATCTAAGATGTGGATCTGCATGTGAAGAACAGTGGGAGCAAAAACATTGCTCTATTGCATACGCCATTCTTTTTGGCTTTTTCTTCTCCTTTAATGGGGTTCCTCTAATTCAGTCTCATCTACAGCAATTCAGCCTTCATCTCCCTTTATGCCCCTGGTTTGCTCTGCCCTTACTCCTACCTGAAGGTGGCAAATGATAAGTGACAGAATCTCTGTCACCAATCTGTAACACACATTGCAGTCTCCAGTGTAGCCTATAAGATGCAGCTTTACATTCAAAGTCTCCAGTATATTCTGTAAGATGCAGCTTCTCACTACAAAGTCCCCAGTGTATTCAGTGATATGGAGCTTCGTACTGTAGATTCTGCAGTGTATCATATGAGATGCAGCTTCACCCTGCAGAAACGTCAGTGTATTCTGTGAGATGCTGCTTTACACTGCCTACCCTGGCTAATGTTAATAATAGGTTTCTTTCTGGAAGCTGATACAGAGGGTAGTATTGTGAAGGAATATGTTGGGCTTTCTGCATGCACAGATAGTGTAGTGAGACAAGTTTGTCAGGGGAGTTGTATCCTTGCAGCCAATCATTATATGGACTCACCTACTATATCACTGCCCTCCTGATCTCTTGGATAATGCATAAATCATAGCTTTAGTAGCACTCTATAGAAAGGCTTACAGAGAAGCAAGGAGGTGGCCCCTGATGGGGAGGACTCTGGGGGCTGCCAAGAGGGATTTGACAGATAATGTTATTTTGTAGTTTACAGGAAGCCCCATCATGTGCCATTATGTCACAGGTGCCCATAATAAAAGGGTTCAGAATGTACAGATACAGCTGAGCAGGGATGAAACCAATTACCCTGCAGGAATATTGCTGCCGTTCTTTTTTACATTTGGCCCCTTATGCAGCTGTTGTCTACCCTGCATTACCCAGCAGCTCCTCAGGCTCTAGAGCTTTGGCAGTGAAGTGTTCAGCAGCTTTTCTTGGTTTTGTACTGTCCCACAGCTCCTTAGGCTTTGTAGCCCCCGGCCACTCCTTAGGCTTTAAAGCTCCTGGCCACCCCTCAGGTATCTGGGGCCCCCGACTGTTTCTTAGGCTCTGGGGTCCCATTTGCTCCTCAGCCTATGGGGTTTTGGCTGCTCATCAGGCTCTGGGGCCCCCCCGCTGCTTCTCAGACTCTGGCCCCCCCATCTCCCCCTCAGGTTTCTGGGGCTCCTGACTGCTCCTCAGGTTCTGGTGCCCCGGCTGCTCCTCAGAATCTGGGGCTCCCAGCTGATCCTCAGGCTCTGGGGCCCCTGGCTGCTGCTGCTCATGCTCTGGGGCCCCGGCAGTGAAGCATTTTCTCCTTGGTTCGGGATTACATCACAGTCTTTTATGATTAAGTGATGCTCTGTGCATGGGAAAGTAAATCTCTGGCATTTCCTGGTCTTCAGTCCTCGCTCTTTGTTTGCAATTAATTCTTTAATGTCTTAGGTTGTGGAAAATCCAGGAGTTATTTTTGTGTCATGAACGCTTTTTTTTTTTTTTTCTTTTCTTTTTTGTAAAGTCAAAAAGGCAAAATATTAACTGGAGATTTAGACGATTATTCACTTGTTTTTCTAATACAAACATTTCCTACAAACATCAGTTACTAAGAAGGATGGGAAAAAGCTGCATAGAGAGCTCAGTCCAGCTCAGCCTGAATATGGGGGACGGGCAGCACTCGGCTGGTAGCCTGACCACACACATCAGATGCCCATCAGACCTATCACTCATATAATGTATGATCCCTGTCTTTAGGGGCGTTGCCACGCCTAGACATGTAGCTTCAGCCCCCTGGGCCCAATCCTTATAACCTCTCCATGGGTATTAGAACAGAAAGAATAGACTAATTGGGTGCAAGTATTGTGCCGCTGCCAGGTGCTTCTGCAACAGCTGAGGGTTTGTCTTGTGACACTGCCAGGTGCTTCTCCCACAGCTGAGGGATTGTCACTGTTACTTCTAACATAGATGGCATGTGCAGGGAGAAGGGGTTACTGGTGCTCTGGGTATTGCAGGGTACTATAAGAAACAGCAGCACAGCAAGGAACACTGAACTGCTGCTGCAAGGAAAGCCTTGATTTACAGGAACTGTGTGGACCCTGTGTAAGAGGCAGACAGGCGCTCTCTCCTCTGTGTTCAGCCCTGGCCTCCCTGCTCCTATAGACAGAATTCCCTTACCAACCAGCAGTGAATGACAGATTGCAGGGAAGTGAGACACCTAGTGGCCAAAACTTTGAATTATAGTAAGATGTCTTTTTTGGTATATGAATTGAATTACAGATATGTTGGGAATCGTAGGTGATAACTTGGAGGGTTAGAAATGACGGTGACCATTATGTCTGCCTCTCCGTGACCCTTGTGCCTCCATCTTGAGCCTGCGGCTGTCACTCCCACCTGTCTTGGTTTCTTATATTTTATTTGGAATTTTTATTCTCCCTCTAGAAGAATCCAATGCATCTACAGAAGCCGAACTAGATCTTCTTTACTTTTATCAAATTCTCTATAAATCTTTCATGACAGTTTATTTAACAAAGTGTCAGCGAGTCTGTGCGGCTGATGGATGTGACCCGTGTAAGATCAACACCCAATGTTTGTAAATGTCGCTGCGATGTGTGTGCGCCGGGCGGTGGGGGAAGGGGCCACCGCTGCACCAACGCAAAAAAACAAACAGCAAAATGTTTATCTTTATTTCCCCGATCCCCGAAATGCAATTTCCAATCTATAAATTAAAGATGAGATTTTGCCTGGAGATCCAGTGGGTGACGGGAACATTCACGGCTGCTACATTGTTACAACTATTATTGCCGGAATGATTCCCAGAGGAAGGTTTAATAAATAACAATGTGCAAAGTATCAGCTGACACAGGAAGCGGCTGAGCAGAGCGTCTGATAGGAGCTGTATGCTGCAGGCTACCCCCTCTCTATATCATGTTATATCATAATCTGCAGCAGGGGAAGCTCCTCTATATAGAACTGCTGACAACCTGTCCTTGTATCTGTGCTACCCACCCTGTGGCTGTCCAGATGCCGCTAAACTAAAATTTCCACAAGCCTTCACCTGTATTTGATGTGTGGGAGGGAGACACAGCCCCGCCCCCTAGATGACATCACTGGTATAATATGACGTGATCAGACATGAGATCCGCACACCTTATTCTACCAGAACACCTATTCATCTATTAATGCTGACACCTAGCCTGTATATCATGTGTATAGAGAGGTAGTCACAGCCCCGCCCCCTGGATGATATTATTGGATGTCATGAAGCCCTGACATAAAAAAAAAAAATATTTATATATAGATAGATAGGTGGTCTGTAACCTAGACAACAAGCTGTCAACAATGGGAGGGGAAGAACAGCAGGAAAAATGTATCCTCGGCCACGCTGCCAGTGCTGTTGGGGACATGTGAGTAATGTATACTTACCTGTCCTGTTCCCCCACCGCCCGCTCTGCACCGCTATTTGTGTTTTCATAGTCGCTCAGAATAGACTCTATACTGAGCGGCCGTTTCCTGTGGGAACAGGATGTTGTAAAGACAGCGGGCTGTGGGGGGCGCGACAGGTAAGTATACATTACTGACATGTCACAGCCTGACCAAATATTCATTTCTCCTGGACAATACCTTTAACCATCAGAATAGCATTTAATGGCCAATTTTACAGTTTGTGAACATGGCTTATGGGGGTGGTATTACTTGTTTTAGGGGGTCTCTCTTTATTACGGGGTGACTGTTATCTTCACATAACTAGTAAAGTTTGACATCACCTGTAGCATACAGTACGTTATTAGTCATAGTCTTGTGTTAGATCATATATAAAGCATTTTCCAACGGATTGAGCGGCGCAGAGTGTTTCAGCAGAGGAGTGTGGTGGTTTTGTGGGAGACAGTGACCCAGGAGAGGGAAGCAGCCTGTCTTGTCTCCTGTATAAGCCTCTGCTAGACCACCAAGTAGCTAAATCTCCTGCAGCAAAGCCCCTTAATGCGCCGTCCTATAATACACATAGATAATAAACACCGCCAGAGCTGGTTATTTAGGGCTGAGCTCTCGCTCGCCCCGTGAACTTCCCGCCGTGCACAGTTGCCAAACTCAATATTAAGCAGCACAATCAGCAGAGGAGATTAGTCCTATAGTGTTATTTCTCCAGTGCTGAGGATCTCGCTGGCCTGCGGCCAACCCAAACCCTCAGGAGCCGCAGCGCGGACCACGTTTAATTCTGTCGTGGAAATTAAAACCTTTAACAGAATTGGCCACAAATACACACACACAAAAAAAGAAAAGCTATAAATGCAGAATCCTGATGACTGGACCAAGGCTTGGAAGTGGCCAGCAGTCTGCACGGTGTAGGGGACTGTGACCTCACCAACTGAGCAGCGAACGCCACCATATTTGCGGTCATGTACTGGTGTGTCGCTGTTTTTGTAGCGGCCAATGTTTTAAACTTGTACAAAGGGGTCGGCCAATCCTATGTGAAATTATAAGGGTTATCCAGGGTTAGAAAAGGCACGGCTACATTCTTGCCAAAAGAACAAACAGTGCCACCCTTGTCTCCAGGCTGTGTGTGGCATTGCAATTAAGTGCCATTCAGTTCAGTAGAACTGAGCTGCAAAACAAGCACCAGGAACCAAGGACAATAGTGGTGCTGTTTCTGAAAGAAAGCATCCAGGTTTTAATTTTTTTTTAAACGTTTTATTCATCATTTTCCTTAAGAGAACATACAATACAGGCTGGACATAAGCATAATCAAGACACGCTGTATGTCAGGAGGCCAAGAAGGGTGAATAAAGTCCTCAAGAAGGCAGAGAAGAAGTCTCTATGTAGTCATAACTGAAAGGAGACTGGTCGAAGAAGTATGAAGACAGTTGAGAATATCCACATTTGCATGACGTCAGAGATTTAGTAACATATTAACATTTTACCAGCTGAAGCATACATAGTAATAGCATAGACCAAGGGTCCATTTACACAGAAAGATTATCTGCCAAAGATTTCAAGCCAAATCCAGGAATAGATTTCAAAAGAGGAGAAATCTCAGGCTTTCCTTTTATGACCTGATCTCTGTTTATAGTCTGTTTCTGGCTTTGGCTTCAAATCTTTGGCAAATAATCTTTCTGTGTAAATGGACCCCAACACAAAGAAATCCCATGGCCAGGTCAGCAGGGGAGAGATATATAGGGGCCAAGAACACCCATTTGTCAGGTGACGGACGTCAGGAAAATCACATGGAGCAAAATAGAGGTGGCAATTGTTTAGCATCCAGGTATTTCCAAGCCTGGACAAACCTCCTTTCATCCTTTTAGTTTAGCAACTTTTTAAAACTTTGATGAGCATTTACTAAAGAGAAGACCCATTGGAGCAAGAACCCACAATAATAATGCTTAATTCTTCTGATTGATACAAGTGTATCTGGTGTAGTCTGTGATCTCTGCTCTCCTGGTTTATACATTTCACCTGCACTGATACATTGTAGCAAACTATCAGGACAGGAGGGATATATACTGCTGCTGATGGTTTTACAGAGGAAAGGATTGACTGCGCAGATACACTGTAACAAGAGCTGTTAGCAGTATTAGGCCTCTGTTGTGTTCTCAGCCTCTGAATGGATGGTCCCAGCCTAAAAAATTTGCACAATGTTTAACTATAAGGCCGCGTTCACACATAGAGAATTTATTGCAGAACAGAGTCAGATGTTCTGGCCGGTGTTGATTGTGATTTACATTATACTCTCTGATTCTTCTGGTCATAACCCTAACCCAAGGATAGGGAACCGTTGGCCCTTTACAATTGCCAGGCATGATGGGAATTGTGGTTTTTCAACAGCTGGAGGGCCGAAGGTTCCCCATCCCTGCTCTAAGCTATTCTTTCTAAACACCATAGATGCCGAGAGGCATTATATTCATGAATCAGGAGGCTCAGGATGAATATATGAATACGATTCAGCTACTGTATATCTCTGTTATCATGCTGTATCGGCGGCAGTCGGAAACGCCACCAAAATTCAAAAAGTTACAGAATGTGCCGATAGACTCTGCTGGTCCTGACTCCAGAACTTCACCGTCACGGTTACGCAGGATAGAACAAGCATCCGGCTGATTCTACCGGTTGGGGATGGATTTGAGCCACGTTTTCGCGCCGCATTGCACGCACCAATATACGGTAATAGTCGTCTCCTTAATGAGCTCTTTCATGAATCGGCTTCTTTGTTAGAAACTATTCCTTTTAAGTAAATGACACAGCTTCTCATTTAGCAGATCCAGGCCACTGCGCCCAGAGGTTACCGGGTGCGCTACACTTTAATTAAAAGTAACCAGTGATTTAATGGCTATTGTGAGGCGTAATACGAAAAAACTCAGCCGCTGGAGGGCGGACGGCAAACCAGACGTTAACCCTTCCCTGGCTGAGCGCTGAGGATTCCTGGGCATGTTGGAATACCTTCAGTCTGAAATCAGTGGAGCCGGACAGATGCCAGATTATAGGAAACTCTGGATCAGTGAATGTGCCCCAAAATCTCCATCTGATCCAAGGTCCTGGGTGTGAACACACTTTTTTGGCTCTGGACCACTATGAAATCTGTAAGTGCTGAGGCCAAGAGCCATGCAGCAACATGGATATTATCACCAAACTAGTGGTACATATTGTCTGTAACTTGGTTAGGGGTACGCCGGCCCTTTTAACATTTTTAATATATTGTTGCCCCTATATAGAAAATGAAAGAGCGCCTATTCTTACCTCACCACGCTCTCCTGAAATCGTCCTGAGGGGTCTTCCCCCGTGGACAGTGATGGCCCACTCAGCTGGGACAACCAGTGATTGGCTAAGCAGACCAGTGATTGGTTGGCTGAGCAGACTGTCACCCCTTTAGGTTGTAAAAAAAAAAAAAAATAGCCAAATCACAGGGAAGCTGTAAGCAGGTCACATTTACACACAACATGGTATACAAAGTTACATGCAACCAGTAACCAAAGATGTAACTGTAATGGGATCAGACAATGGGATGGCAATGAGACCTAATTAACAGACATTAGATGCAGTGTGACATGGCAATCTTAAAGGGGTACTCCAGAAGACAAAACCTCAACGGATGCAAGAAAATAAAGTTATTTAACTTATAAATTGCCTCTATTTAAAAAAAAAAAAAAAAAAAAAAAAAAAAATATATATATATATATATATATATATATATATATATATATACATATACAGTGGTGCCTTGGATTACAAGCATAATTCGTTCCGGGACTGTGCTTGTAATCCAAATCCACTCTTAAACCAAAGCAAGTTTTCCCATAAGAAATCACTGAAATGCAGACAATTGGTTCCACACCCCAAAAATAGTGAATTTATATTCTGAATAACATGTAAAACAAATGAAACAAACATTTAAAAACAGCTGAATATGTCCCATTATAAGTTACTGTACAGTATGGAAATCAGCATGTGGTGTATAATATATTATAGAGTAAGTGCAGAAACCTGAAAAACAGCCGCAATTTGTAGATACAGAATGGAACTGCAGATGCCCATAATGCAGGAGCGTAGTACAACAGGCTAGAATAGTTAAGCAGGGCTGCTGTCAGAGGTCTGTGTGGTTACATGACAGCAATGGGGAAGGGGGTATTTTCAGCATGGACCAATCAGAGCTGACAGAGACTGCAGGGAGCATGAAGGAATGAGCAGGGCAGATGTGGGCACATACATGCAGCGCTCTCTGTCCGGGGTGAGAGGGGTTACAGCTATGAAGAGATTACCTCTACAGTCCTGTCCCCTGATGCAAGCCCCAGCCTGAAGTGGATCTGCTATGATTTGGAAGGTGAGCGAGACTTCCTGGGTCAGAGTACAGTGCTGTAGACCCCACTGTGCATGCCATGCCCCTCCCCCACTCGCCCTCCCGCCCAGTACAGGGAGCTCTTAAACCAAAACAATGCTCTTAAACCAAGTCACAATTTTGAAAAACTGTGAGCTCTTAAACCAAAACGCTCTTAAACCAAGTTACTCTTAAACCAAGGTACCACTGTATATATCTAATCTTCCTGTACTTATCAGCTGCTGAATGTCCTGCAGGAAGTGGTGTATTCTCTCCAGTGTGATACAGTGCTCTCTGCTGCCACCTCTGTCCATGTCAGGAACTGTCAAGAGCAGCAGCAAATCCCCATAGAAAATCTCTCCTCCTATGGACAGTTCCTGACATGGACAAAGGTGGCAGCAGAGAGCACTGTGTCAGCCTGGAGAAAATACACCTCTTCCTGCAAGACATACAGCAGCTGATAAGTACTGGAAGACTGGAGATTTTTTTTTTAATAGAAGTAATTTACAAATCTGTGTAATCTGACACCAGAAAGTACCCCTGTAATGTCATGTGACCTTTGACAGTAAGATCACAGTTTCAGTGTGTAGCCCTAGTCTAAGTATTGCATTATTATAAGGATAAGATTGTGCTGCACGACAGTGATATGAAGGTTGCATTGTGACATGACATCCTGATGATTGTCAGTGGCTGATCATAGGCTACAGATCACATACTGACCTGCTCCAGACTTTTCTACAACTTGGCAGATTTTTTTATTTTAACAAAGTTGTATAGACGCATGTCACAGACGGATCGCACAGCTATCTCGGTTGCACATGACGTAGATGACCCATGTCTCAGTGTGGCTGTGGCCTTGACGCCATCACATCTGCCCACTGCTGCTGCGGGGACCTTCTTTCTGCTCCTGACATCTGCACTCAAGTAGAAAACGTTTTTGAGCAGATTTGATTTTGCCGTTTTCCCAGTGTAATCCTGACATCATTGTATTATTACTTTCATGATTTTCTCCATTCTTTGCCCCTCTTATCGCTCCATCTCCTCTCCGGTCGAGTTCCTTGTCTTGCGACCGTCTCTCGCAGCTCCTGGTAGAGCCGAGTGTTCCTAGTAACCTGACAGATTGTGCGGGGGATGGGGTCCGTCGTCACGTTGGGGGCCCCTCTTCTTGTAAATGGACTGGGGGACATATGGACGTGGCGCTCTCCATGGTACCAGCGGGTACAGGACCGGCGTCTCAGGGCGCCCATTGGCACGTCTGGCAGCTCGGCTCCCTGGGAAAGGAATTGCTTTCAAACATGAGTAATTGATGAATTGTATGTAATATGCAAATAGGAATGCATAAATCTCCTGAATGACAGCTTAATTTATGTGAGCCTTTAAGAATGCGGATTAGATTTTAATTAAATATCTTCAAAGGCACCCTGACTTGGTACATTTTTTGGCTGCTGCCTGGTTCCTTCTGCCGAGGGGAGGGGCAGTAATAAGCAATTAGGAAATCTTCTGTACAGGTCAACATTTAGGGCCCAGGGTCCCTGACCCATTACAGTCTACTTGTTTTGGAACTGAAACTCCCAGAATTCCCTGACAGTCCTATCTAAGTGATACTTTTAGACCAGGGATGGGGAACCCTCAGCCCTCCAGCTTCGCTTTGGTTGACCAGGCATGATGGGAATTGTAGTTTTGCAACAGCTGGAGGACGAGCGGTTGCCCATCCCTGCTTTAGGGACTTGGCTCACAGAGCATTGTCTGAACTGGATACATTGTAATAAGTGACAGTGTTTCCATTCACTGCCAGCAAGTAGAGCTCTTAATGATTCAGCTTCTTTTGTGATGATATAGTGAATTTATTAGTGTGGGGGTGAGGGTGTCCCCCACCATGTTAGTGTATGCTGTCGTATAGACAGCCTGGCATGGATTGAAGGTGCGGTGTGGCCCCCGTCCTCCCTGTTTTTTCATCACCGATAGGGGAAGGTTTCTTATTAACATTGTGGTCTGTTTATTCTGATCACGATCCGGGGGTTAAATGCTGGAATCATAATGACTATTGTTGGGACATTGGGCCATAGCTGAGAATCACCGACCCAGAACCGATTACTTCCTGATGTTTGATCTGTGCAACAATGATTAATATCAGATGGGGGAGCAGAAATGTAATGTGATAGGGGTGAGCTGGGGCTATTCCCAGGAGAACACAGGCAGCTGGATACACCTAGACTCTTAAAGGGCTATTAACTTTACAGTGAAGAGCCTATATCAGTACTAGAGCATTATAAGAGGAGCGGCTGATATCCGTCACATATGATGTAATAGGAGGTTATATCAGTACTGGAGCATTATAAGAGGAACTGCTGATATCATTGTCCTGAATAACCTCTCCACCAGATCTGTATCACTCGACAGATTTACTATTAGTAATCGGTCACCAGCTTTCCTACAGTCCTGAGTGAAGGAGTTGCAGCTATATTGATGGTCACCAGTAAGGAATGGCTGGAGAGACGTCCTGTAAGTGACAGAAGACAATGACTCCAGGACTGAGATTAAAGTTTTTCATTTAAGAGGAGCTTCACACGTACCAGATTGCAGCTGATTTCTCGCTGCGAGTTCCATAGTGAAATCCGCTGCGATACCTGGTACATTTTCCATGGCTTTACATACTCGCTCCCACCTGCTTCTCAGGCTCCCAACTCCCTGACGTCACGCTGAGGCAGGGCAGCACACCAACTGGCTGAGCGGGACACCAGGGAGGAGCGCAGCCAGCTAATGTATTAGCTAGGTAGCGGTGGGTTAAGTGGAATGGGGCCTTACAATCGTGCAGCGAATATGTAAAGCCATAGAAAATGACAGTACCAGGTACCACACAGAGGATTTCACTGCAGTCTTGTATGGGTGAGAGTGGCCTAACAGGAAAAGTGTGATGTACAGCAGTCTATTCTAGTAGTCAGAGAGGGTCCTGATGCTGGAATAGTGACAGCACAAGTATATAGAGATGTAGCAGAGCTGAACATATCACTTAGGTATGAGTACAGATAATGTAGTAGATGTCACCTTCAGTCCCATTACTATAACTATGGATAGAGCGTGCAGTCCTGTGTAAATAAGATAGCAGGGGTCATGTGCTAGGGGCTAATGGGAGCTGCAGTGTTGCGTACCCACTATAGAGCACCGGCCTCTGCTGCCAGTAAGTCTAATAAACTTTGAATGGCGAATAGTGTGCATGCCCGCTGATCCCTCCTAGCGGGGGGCACAGGACCCTGTTATGATTGGAGGGCCCGACACCCCTCACCTTGCCTGTAGACTTATGGTGATCCTGGGATAACCTCTCTTTAATGGAAAGTTCTGAAGCTTTAATAGACTTTCTGCTTCAATTACTTAGTACAAGACTATATAAAAGACTATAACTTACTATTCCTCACAGCTGAGGGTCTGTTATCCCATCCTGACCAATGCTCCCCAGCCTTTGGCTACAGCAGAACAAAGGCTAATGGCTATCATGAAGCTATATGTAACAGCAGCAGAACTGGTCCATTCTGCTACAATGTGTCAGCCCAGATCTCATGTATCACCTGTAACACGCAGATAACTTTCCAGACTGGATCTGACTGTAGCAAATCCTCAGCTGTGTGAAATGTTAGGGCTGCACTGGCTTTCAGGCCCTTGGTGTCAGGGGTGTAACTAGGGCTTGGCACCATAGCAATCTTTTGATTGAGCTCCCCTCTTCGCCTTCATCCCACTGTAAATAATCCCCATCTCTTTAGCCATCTGCCCAGTAGATTCCATATATTAGGCATCTCTCCTGGTATTCCCCCAGAAAATAGTGTCCCCCATGGTAGGCATCTTCCTTGTGTCCCCCCTCATGGTAGGAGTCTCCCCTAGTGTCCCCCCTCATGGTAGGCGTCTCCCCTAGTGTCCCCCAAAATAGGCACCTCCCATCTAACAAGTAATCTGCGGACTCTGCCGAGCCGAGGTCCAGCTCCGTGTCCAGAGCCCCGCAGATTCTTCCTACTTGGCTATCACCAGCTGAGGATCCGGGGCAGCCTCAGACGTCATTGTCTCCACTTTGATTAATAGGAAGATTCCTGTAGATTGGAATCCAACCTTGGACCCTGTATACAATATACAGCAGCCCAGCAGCTGAGGGGTTAAGCGGCTGTGCCCATCCATCATCCCCCATTATTGCCTTCTCACTACTGTTGCTGCTCTTTATTTCTTTGTCAATGGACCCAAGTCATAGAGGACAGGAGGCTAGAGAGGCGCCGGTGCCTGGGAGTCTGTCCCTGTACAGTCAGCCATGGTCCCCGCTTCTGGTGAGGGTCCTGGTGCCTCCTGTCTAAATCATGGCGGCATATTATGTGCCGCCATAAATCAGCAGGTGCCCACCCAAGACCCTGAAGTGCACTAATCTACAGACCCATCCACACGATCCTTAAAGGGACAGTTTTCTGTCAGTACTGGGTAATGGAATGCTCATGTCACTATTTAAAGGCTTCTTCTTGCTGTCAGTGAATGGAGGTGATAGTTGGCAGAGGGGTAAGCTTGGTGAGAGCCACTCTGTGTTCGGCAGTGATGGGCATCATGTTATTGGAAGATAAAGGCAGAACTTACTGTGACCCTAATGTTGACCTATCTGGCCTCAGTCTTTTAGTAGATTTTCTACACTGATACGTTGTAGCGAGGGAGTAGATTCCTATGTACCACATAGAACTGTCTAGTTCACTGCCTCACGATCATCATGTGTAGGCATGCTGGGAGTTTTAGTTTTGCAACAGCTGGTCAGCCACAAAACTAAATTGGGAATCATGGACTGAGGGTTTCTTCTCTGTATTTGCAGGGGGATCCAGGGCTGCCAGTCACATTTTGGTGGCGTCATCTCATTCTTCCCGCAGATTACTTTTTTTTTTAATAGAGTTTTCTTATCAGAAGTGGATTCTTTATGCTTCATATAAGTGCCAGGATCATTATCAGTAAAGCGGTCAGCGAGGCTCTGATACGGCGTACCACACGGATTAGGCTGTGTGACACTTGAACATTAAGCACTGAGTTAACATTGAGAGCGAGGATCAGGAGATGTTGTTAGTGAAGTGGAAGAGATGAGACGCTTAGTGCTGCGGCTGTGTGAGGAGTAGGTGCTCTCAGCAGTCCAGATCTCTCATACACACTGATCTCCTCTCATACATACTGATCCCTCCTACACACTCATCTCTGATCCCTCGTATCGCTGATCACTGGTCTCTCATACACGCTGATCACTGATCTCTCATACACACTGATCCCTCATACATGCTGGTCTCTTGTAGTCGCTGATCTCTGATCCCTCATACCCGCTGATCTCTGAACCCTCCTCTGTCTCTGTGTATTCTGTTTTCCTCCAGTTTCTGGTTGCATCCTCATGCAGTCGGTAGGTTGTAGTAGCCATTGCTAGAAGTTGTGGAGCTTCCATATAGTCACAGCTTTACCCCGGCCCCATGAACCTACCCAGTCCCAGTCTGCTCCTCCAGTGTATAGATAAATCCTCATGTGGCAGTCGTCCTAGTCATCTGAATTATTCTGAGAAATGACAACAAATAGAGATATCATTAACACTGGATACTGAGGACGGGATCTAGTAATAGTCTATGGAAGATGTTCCTCCACAAAGCTGCTGAGCTGCATTGCACTTTATATGCCAGAAAATAAGCTCCAGCAAGTGATAGGTTGAAACATTGCTGTGTTTGCCTCATTGATCACAGAACCTTCTTTTTTCTGGAGTATGCAGCAAGAAGGGGTTCATCCCTTATAGTTTGCCACCATGGGATCCACCATGTATGTCAAGGGCAGCACTAGTACCCTATGCTCCAATGACATCCAGAGCTGCTCTCTAGGGTACATTACTGATCCCTAATTCGTGGCTTCCAAAATGTTTCAAAACTACAACTCTCTTCATGCTCTTACACACGTGATATGGTAACGTAAAGTGGCCTGTATGCCGCTATCCATGTGGTTTAATACACATGGTGGAAATAAGTGCAAATTAAAAAATCTAAATGCTGCCGAGTAAATGATCCATATTAGCATCTGTGTCCCACCTGAATGATCCCTTAGTCACAGCCAGAGCTGCATTCACAATTCCAACAACTTTAGTTCCTTAGATCTTGTGTTCTCCATCCTGTTAAATTATATTTGGAGAATTGAATTATTTTAGTTGTTTTGTTTTCTGGCACAAAAACACTACATCTCCCACATACAGCGCAGCAGAGCATGCATTGTAATAATAATAGCCTCCAGGGGGCAGTAGTGAGATTCTGCAGCACAGCAGAGCATGCATTGTAATAATAATAGCCTCCAGGGGGCAGTAGTGAGATCCTGCAGCAGAGCATGCATTGTAATAATAATAGCCTCCAGGGGGCAGTAGTGAGATTCTGCAGCACAGCAGAGCATGCATTGTACAAATAATAGCCTCCAGGGGGCAGTAGTGAGACCCTGCAGCACAGCAGACCATGCATTGTACTAATAATAGCCTCCAGGGGGCAGTAGTGAGATTCTGCAGCACAGCAGAGCATGCATTGTACAAATAATAGCCTCCAGGGGGCAGTAGTGAGATTCTGCAGCACAGCAGAACATGCATTGTAATAATAATAGCCTCCAGGGGGCAGTAGTGAGATTCTGCAGCACAGCAGAGCATGCATTGTACAAATAGCCTCCAGGGGGCAGTAGTGAGACCCTGCAGCACAGCAGACCATGCATTGTACTAATAGTAGCCTCCAGGGGGCAGTAGTGAGATCCTGCAGCACAGCAGAGCATGCATTGTACTAGCCTCCAGGGGGCAGTAGTGAGATTCTGCAGCCTGAGATCAAACAGGAGGCAAATGCTCCAGGTCTTTGCTGCACGGTTCGGTGGTGGCTCAGTCTTTCCATAGAACGAGAAACGTTTCTCATAAAAACTATCAAAGTAGATGTTAACAAATTGCGTCTCATTAGCCGAGCGGAAACATGGAGGAAGCAGCTGCAGATGGAAGGGAAGACGTATCTTAAGATGAGACAATGCTGTAATATTTGTATTGTGCAGTAAGAAACCGAGAATAATAAGAACTCTGCAGCCGAGGAAATGGCCTCACTTCTCCTAGTGTTCAAGGACTCATAAGGTGCTATCATCTATGGAACCATCAGCCGAACAGCGGGCCGACCCTGGGGGAGGAAATACCAGAATGTTCCACTGGAATGGAAGGGACTGACACGTATGTGGCATGTGTGTATACTGTCAGCTCCTGGATGAACCCCCCATGAACCTCCAGGGGTAATAGATTTATTATTAGCATTGCCCAAATAGTGCCCAGATAGTGCCATACTATAGCCAGTACATGGAGCCCTATGAATAGATTTCAGGCAGTTGTGATTTAGTGGGGTTTCCTCTGTACAGGGTCCTCATCTTGCTGCAACAAGAGTGTCTCTCACCCTGGAGGACCTGTCCTGTTCTGCATTACACAGATAACACATTGATGTGATAAGGCACCATGTAATACAAGGGGGGTCAAACAGACTCTCCAGCTGTGGCAAAACTACAATTCCCATCATGCCCGGACAGCCAAAGCTGGAAATTGCAGTTTTGGAACAGCTGGAGGGCCTGAGTTTGACACTTGTGGTGTAGTACTTATTGTCACCAGAGGTGGCACTGCAGAGAAACTGAACACTGACTGCCAGGTATACCCACAGACTAGGATCTGCTTATTGTCAAGGAACAGATTGTCAAAATCGGAGAATCCCTTTAAGAATCTAGGGTTTCTCCGTATATCTGTGCAAACAGCCAAAGTTGAAAAAACCAATGTGTGCATCGTATACGTATCTGTAAAGAAGAACATACTGTATGTTTTGTTTTTTTTAGTCACTTACATCCATTTATTCCCCTATGAATCTAATCCATTCCTGACACCATGCAACAGTGGACACACTTTGCCACAATCCCCCTTGCTTGGAGACTCAGTGGAGACTACAGCACTTCCTGGAGATTACAGTAGAACTGAGCATGCCTGACCACCTTACATAGTTAATAAGGTTGAAAGAGGACAAGAGTCCATCAAGTTCAACCTAGGGAAACCCTTCTGTGTTGATCCGAAGGCAAAACCCCCTATGAGGCAGATGACAAATGCCCCATCACAGGTGGAAAATTCCTTCCTGAGCCCAATGGCGATCAGAATTATCCCTGGATCAGCGTCCTATCACCACAAATCTAATGCCCATAACTGGTAATATATTTTTCATGCAAGGCCTCCCTTGAACTTACTTAAAGTGTCACTGTTGTTAAAATTTTTATTGTAGAAATCAATAGTCCAGGAGATTTTAAGAAACTTTGTAATTGGGTTTATTAGCCAATTTTTATCATGAAAAAGCAGTTTGAAGCTCTCCCCCCTGTCTTCATGGTTTTCCTATGGAGAGAGAAAGTAAAAGCAGCAAAACAGGACAACAAAGAGTTAATTTACATTCACAACAGGGCTCTCTCCTCTGACAGTCACCACTGATCTCTCTGACCTCTAATTAGGGCTCTGAATAGCTCCCCCACTGAGCAATCCTTTGTTCTAGCTCTCAGCTGCCCTAATCTCGCTCCTTCCTCCTCCCCCCTCCCCTCTTCATAGACCAGACAGATCCGACTGATGAAAAAACAGTCGAGATTTCCTGATTCTGAGGAGTGGATGACAGAAAGGAGAGGAGGAGGGGACCTGGGAAAAGGCTTTTTACATGCAGATAATGGCATATTTGGCTAATAAACCCAATTACAAAGTTTCTTAAAATCGTCTGGACTATTGATTTCTGCAAAAAAAATTTAACGACAGTGACTCTTTAAAGTGTCACTGTCATTTAAATTTTTTTGCAGAAATCAATAGTACAAGCAATTTTAAGAAACTTTGTAATTGGTTTTATTAGCCGGCTTTCACACAGATCCCGCTGTGTAATCCTTTGTTCTCTGCTCTCTGCTGGCGACTAATCTCCCTCCTCCCCCCTCCTCTCTCTATAGGTTACACAGGACCCGACTGATGTAAAAGAGTCGAGATTTCCTAATAATGAGCAGTGAATGAGAGAGAGGAGGGAGGACCTGGGGAAAGTCTTTTTGAATGCAGAAAATGGCATATTTGCCCAATAAACCCAATCACAAAGTTTCTTAACATTGCCTGTACTATTATTACTATACTATATGTACTGTGATTTCTGCAAAAAAAAAAAGTCAGTGACATATTAAAGTGACTGTACCACCAGGCCCAGGCTGAAGCACTGGAGGCGGGCCGACCCACCCTTAGTGGGAAGAAACTCCAGCCCCTCCATGACGTGACTCCATTAGAAGCAACGGAACCTTCACACGTACCCTATCGCTGCGTATTTAACGCTGCGTGTTTGGTGCGTTTTTTTTTTTTTTACATGCGAGTTTTGAAAATCGTGAAAATCAAAACTCGCATGTAAAAATCGCACCAAACACGCAGCGATAAATACGCAGCGATACGGTACGTGTGAAGGCACCCTAAAAAGGGGCTAGGGTTTTTTACACCAAGGGTGGGTCGGCCCACCTCCAGTGCTTCAGCCTGGGCCTGGTGGTACAGTCACTTTAATATCTGCCAACCTTAGTGGGTTGTAACCAAGGGCAGCAGGCTATCACAAAGGAGGCAGATGGGGGATTAGTAAGTCTACACTGATCATCATTGCACAACCCCTTTAAGAGGTTCTCCACTTTACACAGCTCCCTAAACAGTAAGTTGGCTGCAAAGTTTTCCAGTGCTGCCGCCCCCCCTCCCCCCATGATGAGCTGTGATGTGTGGGAATACCAGGCAGTAGGTGTCCACTGACCCTGCAGTGCCCCCACATGAGAAATCAAGCATTACAATACCCATTTACATCACAGATCCTCCTGAGATTCTCCTTGTAACATCTCTCCCATGTGATCCTGAGCAGAGTACCCCCTCTATACCCAGTGCATATGGTAAGCTGCGTCCTCATCCTTGATCTAGTCACTTTCCTCTCAGTTACTGGGGTCTTTATTAGGAGTAATATAGTATATTAACACAGCGCTCCCTGCCAAGAACAACAGTGGGATACGAGCGTCTTCCTGCTGACACTTTCTCCAGGACTGCCTGAGGTTTCGGAAAGGATTACTTACTGAGGCTTTACAATCATTTTTTAGGACACTAGAAAAATTGGGTAACAACCCCATCGCCAAGAACACCAGGAGTTGTGGGGCCATTTTGTATTAGGAGGCGGAGCAGGTGTCAGTATTGGAGATTGCCTTTATTTTCAGGTCATTGGTGATGTTGGGATTTAGTTAGGGACCCCTCTTCTTTCCGCCAAACTCCTATTGTGCAACACTAAACTCTAGAACAGTATTCCCCAACCTGAATGATGGGAGTTGTCATTTTGCAACAGTTTAAAGGGCTTAATCACAGTGGGTTCATCAGCAGATTTACCTCAAAATAACCCTACCAGCGTTACAAAGAAGCTACAAAGTTGCAGATACAGCCTGCCAAGGACTTGTTTACATCAGCCGTCTCAGAAGGAAGAGGGAAGAGGGGGAGACAGAGAAAAACTTACATAGATTTTTGTGTCTTCAGCAGAAAGCAACAGGTGAGATCTGGGGGAAGGAGACTGAATAGATAAGTATGGAAGGATTTGTTAGTCTCACCATGGGCAGCAACCTATCAAAAGTTCTAGCACTCCAAAGTGGAGGAGATGCAACTTTTTTTGTCCCTGAATGTTTTATGGACTGACTTCAATAAAGCTGCTGAATTTTACCGCTGGCTTGCAGGATAATACTCCTTGCAACATATAAAACGTTATGTTCGAGTGGAATACCCCTTAAGAGTCCACAGTTATCAGCAGATGATGGGAGTTGTGGTTTTGCAGCAGCTGGAGCGCCGCTCTGGAGGTCTCAGAATGGGGCACAGGTTGAGGCTTCATCTCCCCAGATACAGTCTTAACCGCTATGGCGGCTCCTGGCATCAGACAGAAAATCCGATATCTCTAGACTTCTCTAACATAAATCTAGTTGTGTCTGGGTGAGTTCTGGAAGTTTCTGGGTGTAATAAGGAGACGTGTCACGCTTCGCCATTGACATGTTTTGCTGAGAAATAAATTACTTTGCTTTTGTCTCTCCAAGTCAGAGTCTCCGTTCATCAAAGCGCGAGGAGAAGGCGCCGCTCATTGTATCGTCTTGTCCTCACCCCATACAAAGATTTTTCTTTTATTTTTTTTCTCTCCTTGTTGCGCTGAATCTCCTCGGCAGCAAACAGCGGTAACATGGAGGTGCGCTTAATTTGTAAATTATAAGTTGCGCTGCGGTTTTGAGGGACGTGTGCGCGGCACAATAACGCAGCTGTCAGGCGACTGCAGCGCCAGAGTTCCAGCAATCACTTAAAGGAAGCTTGAAATCTGCTGAATGTCAGCGCTAAATGAATAGTTTAGGTTAAACGGGAGTGATTGTTACAAGACGGCGGGATAAAGGAACAATTG